>NC_056751.1:711627216-711727216 GCF_019279795.1 Protopterus annectens | reverse complement strand
AGGTAGCCTATCTACCACAAGAGGAGTGATTTCTGGCCCAGCATTTGTAGTTTATTGGCTGTTTGGGCAGTTTTTCCATCTCTTTCAACTTACTGGTTTAAAAGCCCACATTACTCTTTTTTTCTGCCTTTTCTGTAACTAGTCTAGTCCAGATACAGATTTGCTGTATCCAGGACTGTTTGTAAGCTTCTGAGAGGTGCCAAAGTCTGCTCTTCAATTTTTCCCTTCGATCTGCTAATTCTCTCCTCTCCTGCACTTTTACTAGCTTATTAGTCTAGCACTTTACGTACCAGACTACTTGTAGCAATTATTGTAGCACACAAAAGTGCTACCAGCACTAAACGTTCTACAAGAAAACAGCTCCAGTACTTATTATTAATGCCCACCCCTCCAGGCATGTCTAAAGGTCAGTTCCCTGTGCTTTCTCCTATTAACCTGGTGAACATGGGCATCCTAAGGCAATGTAGCAACTGCCTCATGTACACTGACAACCCTCTCCTCTTACCTCCCAACACTCAGACTTGCGAGAGATGCACTTATATATCCAAACTGGAAGCCGCGCACTGTCCAGCCAAGACTGGAATAGCTGGTTAAGAGGAGAAGGTCAACACTTGCACCACACCACATGAAACACATAGCCCTACAGAACACACACTAGCACTGACTTCACATAAAAACACAAACCACACACCCACTTTCACGGAGGCTCTCAATAAAAATCTACCCAAACAGCAGACACCTCCAAGGCAGAAATGCACTCGACCACTAATTAGGAGACAAATAACTCCCCTAAACAGTATGTCACTCAACCAAAGCCCCTAAGGCAAAACAGCATGCCCAGCACACTAGTCATAGGTGACTTGATAGTGAGGCACACTGATGTCCCACTCAATAGATTGAATAAGGAGAAAGTAACAGTCAGCTGCCTGTCAGGTGCCAGGATCCACCATATAATGCACGCACTCAGGTCCCTCAACAACAGGTACAAATAACTCTCTCATTGTACATGTGGGTGTGAATGACCTGAAACGTACCTCCCTGGACTACATGAAAAGAGACATGGAGCAGCTCTCAGATTATGTAGCCCAGTGGGTACGGCCCTAGCCCTGAGCAGCATCCTACCATCACCCAGAATGATACCACAGTACAAGCAGAAAATGATCGATTTCAACAACTGGCTAAGTTTATATTGTCATTCTAAGGGGATCCAGTATCTGTCTGCCTGGGATGACATGATTGACAGACCTCGATGCTTTTCCCGAGATGGCCTGCTTCTGTCACCACTGGGCTTCTGGATACTGGCCAAGGCTCTTGCCACCTCTATAGTGCCTTTTTTAGGCAGTGTTCCAAAGACCAAATTACCACCATAACAGCTACAAACAAATGCAATCTGAGGGTCATGCTGCTCAAAGCTAGAAGTCTAAATCTCAAAATGCACTCGCTCGAAGCACTCCTTAAAATGGAGAACATCGACATTTGTGCTGTAACAGAGACCTGGTTCAAGGCAGCAAAAAGCACTCCTGCACTACCAGGCTATAACTCATTCCACACCTTTTGGCCCCAGAATTTGGACCGAAGCTCCAAAGGCGGTGGTGTTTCCATATTCATAAAGGATGTGCACACCTCCAGACTGGTAGCCCAACATAACACATTGGAGCTACTTCAGGTGCAATTAACATTGGGTAAGACAGCGATTAAGTTTGTAGCCTGCTATAGGTCCCCAACCATGTCCCAAGACACTCACTCCATGCTCCTAAGCACCCTGGAGAATATTAGGGTCCAAACTAACACTCTCACACTGGGCGACTTCAACTACCCCTCCATTAACTGGGAAAACTACTCATGAACCAATACACTTGCCCAATATTTCCTGGAATTCATTAATTCCAGTGCCCTGGACCAGCTTGTTCCTACCCCCACTAGAGGTAGCAACATCCTTGACCTGGTCATTACTAACATGGGTGACCATTGCTCTACACCAAGAGTTAACTCCTCCCTGGTTAGATCTGACCACAAACTAATCATCTTAGAAATCCACATCCCTCCCAACCCCCCACCCCTAGCAAAGGTAACCACCATGAAAAACTTCTCCAAAGCTAACTTTGGGCTCCTGAGAGCAGAGGTGGGTAACTTTATGGCACCCATGCAAATAGACAATAGTTGCATGACCGCCAAATCATACACTAATGCACTGTATAAACACGTACACAAATGCATGGATCTCGCCATACCCAATAGAACCAAGATGCTCTCCTCCAAAAAAAGGAAGCCAATCTGGTGGTCCCCAGCCATAAACAAACTCTGCAACAGAAGGAGGAAACTGATGTGCAATAAGGTGAAGTCCCAAGACTGGAAAAACTCCCTTATCAGCCTCAACAAAAAGTTGAGATCCCTCATCAAATCTTCTAAAGCTAGCTAATAAAACAGAATTGCAGCAGATAGTAAAGACAACCACAAGGCCTTCTATAGTTATATAAAAAACCTCCATGGCAATACCCAGATTTGCTCTGAGCTACTGCACAATAGTACCTCCTATACCGAGCCAACAGATATTGCCAATATACTGGCCGACAGATTCAGTGTCAATTTTACCCCCCTCTCTCCCCCACCAAAGGACCGATCACAATGCCAGTAGATTGTCGGGCACCAAGTATTACTGCTGTACAGGTTAAAACAGCACTGTCCGAGGCCAATAATACAGCTTCTATGGGACCTGACAATATCCCTGGCTGTGTTCTACATGAACTACAGAGTGAACTGGCACCTCACCTGTGTGCCCTGTTCAATCACAGCCTCACCTCAGGCTTTGTCCCTACCAAATGGCACACTCCTATAATCATCCCTCTCCATAAATGAGGAGCGACTACAGATGTTGGGAACTATCACCCCATTAGCCTGACAAGCCTGATATGCAAAGCTATGGAACACATCATCATGGACCTAATAAACAAAGATATAGGGAAAATCCAAACTTTGGATCTCACACAGTTTGGTTTTGTGAAGGGTAGATCATGCCTGCTCAACTTGGTCGACTTTTTTGAGTCAGTCACCAGAGCTGTGGATGAAGACAAGGTGGTTCATACAGCCTACCTGGATCTGGCCAAGGTCTTTTCCCCCCCTGGCTGACCTGGTGTGACTCAGTTTGAACTCTACAGTTCCCTACAAAACGGTGTCTACAGGACTGCAGTCAGTTTCTCTCAGCATTTAAGCAGATTGAACTCTACAGTACCCTACAAAACAGTGTCTACAGGACTGTAATCAGTTTCTCTCAGCATTTAAGCAGATTGAACTCTACAGTTCCCTACAAAACGGTGTCTACAGGACTGCAATCAGTTTCTCTCAGCATTTAAGCAGATTGAACTCTACAGTTCCCTACAAAACGGTGTCTACAGGACTGCAATCAGTTTCTCTCAGCATTTAAGCAGAGTAGGTTGCACACAAAAAGCATTTGCTAAGCTTTCACTTACAGTGCTGTGTAATTAAGCAGGTCACCATTTTGGTCAGCCATAGGGCTCTTTTTTCTACATGAGTGTTTGCCTCCTTCCCCTGTAACGTAAGTAAACTGTCTCTTACATTAAGAACTATGATACTTACCTTATAGCTTTAGGACACCTTAGGAAACCTTGTAAACTGCAATAGCCCCGCTACGTTTGCCCTCGCTGCGCTCAGGCTCTCTTCTCTCCCCTCCCTGCCCCCAATTCCCTCCCACCCCCAGTACCTCTAAATTTATAGTACTATAGCCACACCCCCACTTTCTAGATCCTATCTGCTTTCATCTGGGATAATTCCTCCCACCCCCATTCTTCTTCTACATTTTAATAGCACCTATTAGCTTTCATCTGGCATTCTCCAATCTCCCTTCCAGTACCTTTACCTCACCACTCTATCTTCTGGTGTTGCATCACCAGGTAAAACAGTTCCTTAACTCACTAGCTGAATCACAGATAATGATATACTCCTCTTTACTACACCTCTTTTTCACACCATACCTCCTTACCTTGTATGAAAACCAGTTTCTCACGGGATTTCAGGTCCCAAAAGGCCATACTATCACCCCAGCTGTAAATCCTCCCACCTTCAACCATACTTACAGTACAGGTCCTATCCAACATCTTGTTCAGTCTATCAACATCTCAACCCCAGGCACATTAGCTCTAGATCCAAATACTACCACAAACTAATAAACAAATTCCTGAAGTTCATCACCAAGTATAGACTTAACCTAATATTTGGTGGTGATATTCACCCCAAACCTGACCCACCCACTTCAGATACACATACCCCCTCTACTTGCAATCTAAGCTACAAACCTACAATTAATAAGCCAACTAACTCTCTCCTAACCTGTCATCTCAATATTAGAAGCATTAATAACAAGGTACATGAATTGCATGCACTTCTGGATGTCCACTCCCCTGAGATTCTCTGTTTATCTGAAACCTGGTTAAAACCTAACACTGCAGACAATTAAGTATTACCACCTGGATACAACATACACAGGCTGGATCGTGCTTTGAGGAAGGGGGGTGGGGTAGCTGTACTCTATAAATCTGAGTTGAATGTCACCATAGATGTAATACAACCACCTCAGATTAATAACTCGGAAATTCTTGCCACCAAATTGCAACTTAATAAAAATAAATGCATTAATATCATCTGTATGTACATACCCCCAGGTAACAATATATCTACACTTGAAGATATCCTGCACTGGCTATCATGTCACTACCCCCAAGAAACCCTACTACTTGGAGACTTTAACATAGACGGGGGCACCTGTTCCTCAGAATCCCCAACAACCCATATTAACCTGCATGCATTTACACAAATCATATCCACCCCTACCAGGATAGGTAAACCCAACCAAAAAGAAAGCATACTTGGCTGGGTACTCATAAATAGTCACCCCCAACTGTACACCTCTGGTACCCTCCCTGATGGCCTAAGCGATCACCTTCTCACCTATGTAATTAAGCACAAAGCCATTAATTCCCAACAACCCTTACTCTGAAAGGTTAGAAACAATATAAACTTTGACCCTGCCAAATTCCAACAAGAACTAAACTCATGTAATTGGTATATTCTAAAATACCTCCCCTTAGAGGAGGCAGTAGCATACTTTAACAACAAATTCCTTGAGATCCTTGATTTGCATGCACCTGTTCGTTCAAAGAGAACAAAGGCAAAAACTGTGCCATGGCTTTCTAAAGAGTCTAAACTCAAAATTACCCGTAGAAACAAAGCATGGGCTTTATGGCATTCTTCTAAAAACCCCCAAGATCACATTAAATACAGGTAATCCAGGAACGAAACTAAAAAATCCATTTTACAAGACAAAAAACAATACTACTGTAATTTACAGACAGTAAATCAAAATAACCCTCAGAAGTTTTGGGCAGGTTTAAATAATCTACTACATCCTGGACAAACTTCAACCCCAATCCCCGCTGCTACTATTGATAAAACCCCTGAAGATGTTTCTGACAGTTTTAACAGATTCTTTACTGAGACAATTCAAGCCCAAATTAGCCAACTACCTCCTAGCTCCCCTGGTCCTGAAAGTAGCACCCCTAGAAACCTACTCGCATTTGGCTTCCAACCAGTCATCACTTCACTTATCCGTACCTTGATCAAAAAATTAAAACCCACTACACTTTCTGCTGATGAACTCCCTGCCGAGTACCTACAAAAATCAGCTGATGCTATTGCTTACCCCGTCTCAATACTAATCAATCAAACCATAGTAGAAACTAAAATTCCCACCATCTGGAAAATATCCTATGTAATCCCACTTCACAAAGGAGGCAGCTCTACTGAATTCTCCAATTATAGGCCAATAGCTATACTCTCTCCACTTGCAAAGATTATGGAAAAATGTATTCATAGACAACTCATGCACCACCTAATCCAGAATCACCTTATGGCAGACACTCAGCATGGTTTCCGTCTTCATCACAGCACTCTTCTTGGATCTTTCCAAGGCATTCGATATGGTTGATCACCAACTTTTAATCCACACCCTGCAAACATTCTGTCTACATACTAGAGCCCTTCAATGGTTTCAATCCTACCTCAATGGTCGACAGCAGGCTGTCCTCTGGCAGAACAAACTCTCTAACCTTCTACCTAACACCCTTGGAGTACCATAAGGCTCTATACTAGGGCCCTTGTTGTTCTCCATCTTCATTAACAACCTTTATACTGTCATCCCAAAAGTCAGTTGTATGAAATGTGCTGATGACTCTACTCTGATTTGCTCAGCCACATCTCCAATAGAGTTATGGTCAGCTACCCAGAAAACTTTTAATACAATAGAAAACTGGCTTTCTGAAAGTTGTCTGATCCTAAATCCCAAAAAAACTAAAATGCTGTTATTTTCACCAACACGTAGGTCTACCGCTTTCACCTTTACCATAAATTCAAATGATGGCACAATAATCTCCCCTGACCCCTCTACAAAACTATTAGGTGTCATCATAGATAATAATCTAAAATTTGACCTACATGTTAACCAAACTATCAAAACCATGAATAAAAAACTAGGGTCACTTTACAGAATAAAAGCCTCCCTAACCCCTCCAGCTAAAATTGCCATAGCTCGCTCTCACCTTCTTTCAACCCTTCTATATGCATCCCCTCTACTCTCAAATTTAAACAAGACTGTCCTTAACAAACTCTCAATTTGCTACAACCACATTGCCAGGTTTGCCACTGGGCTACCATTTAGGATACATCATTGCATCAATCTAAATCAGCTTGGGTGGCTTGAACTACCCAGCCTAATCCAGTATAACCAATTGATCATGGCCTATAAAATCCTCTATAATCCGAACAATATCCTGCACTTAAAAATATTATCACCCCCTATAACAATCCTAGACCGCTTCAATCCTCTAACAAACTACTAATTCAGACTAGCAAAATTAATAACACAGCCGGTGACTCTCTCTTTGCAAACTCTGTAAGTAGATCCTGGAACTCTCTTCCAGCTGATATTACCTTACTTTCCACTTTAGGTCAATTTAAAACTAGACTCAAACAACATTTGTCACTTAACTGGCTATGTCAATGTATCAAGCCTGGCTAACTCTCTCTAGAATGTGTACAAATCTGTTAACCAGTTTACTGTGTAATTTAATTTAATCCTGACTTTTGCTCAGGATTAACTGTAACCTGTGGAACTTGTTTAACTTGCTTACTTATGTAATCTCTGTAAACAGTCTGTTTGTAATATGTAATGCTGGTATTATGCAATGCTGTATCTGCTTACCCTTGGAGCTTTTCTCCCCGAGCCTCCGCTGAAAATGCACATGCATCCAGTCGGGACTATCCCGGTCAACAAATGTAAAATAAAATAAAAAAATAAAAAATAAAATATTGATAAAAATTTGGGGGATATTTAGAAGTAAAAAAATAATCCTATCAGTTGTTAAAGTACACAATTCTGTCTTTGTTTGAACAAAAGTCTTGGAATTCCTGAGTCCAGAATATTGCATGCACCTGCTCAGGTCATCTTCCATCCTGTCAGTCCTCCTTCTATTCTTCTACTTTTACCCTTCTTATCTCTTTCATGTACTTGAAAGCACACTGTTACTTTCATACAAAGGCCCCATTCTGTAAGTCATGAATCATTCATCTCTGGATATTATGTATCTATTCTTTCCTAGGCTCATAGGTAGTTACTAGGCATGCTGTCCAGGAGGCTATTGAGGAGCCTAGACCAATTTCCCAACTGCCCAAGAGCACTATCTGGATAACTAACTTGCTCAGAGTCGCACAGTCGACAGATGAAGGTTGAAGGAATCAAACTCATAATTACTAACAGCTCATGCCCTTATTCCTCTAAACTAATTACCAGACTCTACAGATACTCATCTAGTCGAACATTAGCTCAGCCCCTTACCCACTCAGCCATCCTACAACTAAATCTCTGCAAAGACAGTAACAAGAGGTCAAGACTGAACCTGCAACCCTGAAGCTGCAAGGCAGGGATCTTAACTGCTGAGCTGCTGTGCTGCCCCCACCCACTCCTCATGCAAACACAAGTTTAACACACCTGCTGTTGATCGAGTTTCTCAGTACCATAATTATTTCCCCCATTCCTGCATCTATACTGTGGCATCTTCCAGTTCTAGTCCATATGATTATTCATTCATAATGGTTTCTGTTGCATAGAGTCTTATCACCACACAGTCCCTGTTATCCAGGGTATTTGACAATGTAGTTCTTTCCCTTCTTGAAAAAAAAATAATCATTAACATGTTTGGGCTTTTTGCCATTTTGCTCCAACATTCCCTACTCACAGAACCCATGTACCAAAAGAGTAATCATTCTGCGCTGTTGGCTGATGATATCCGACCTCATTCTATTCTGCTTTCCTTTATTTTTTTTAATAAACATTTGTTTTCTGCTCTTTTGACTGTATCAGTTTACATGTATGTATGCAAGCATGTGTATACGATTGCCCTGTGCATCTTTCCTAAACCCTGTTGCTTTGGAAACTTGCATTAAACTCTAATTAAACAAAGTTCCACATTTGGTTTCTACTCTACGCAGTTATTTCTTAGAACCAAATTACAATATCTGTAGGTTGGGAAAGAATGGGATGAGCAGACAGCCGGAGGGGAGGGGTGGCTCACCATATGGGTCACTCCTAGTTGAAGCACTAGGTGTCAACCCTGTGAAACTTGAATCTGCCTAGTCCATGATGCCGTGTACACATTGCGCTGTGACACAAGGTGAACCTAACATCTTAAACATGGATGCCAAGATTTACTTGTTGAGCTTCACTCTCAAGGGGACTTTCCTGGCATCCATGTCTTAAATACCTAATAAACGGGTTATAGTCAGAGATACGATCATATTCCTTTTTTAATTTCTCCAAATCTTTTGGGCTTCTAATACTGTGATGGGAATGGACCCCATTCCTAAGCCAATTTCATGAAATTAGTATTGTTTCACTCTTTGATGTCAGCCAAAAGTGCTCTTTGAAGTACCCACAATTTGCCCAGTAATGACTCCTTCTGCAGTTCGTATGGAGTTACATGTATTGGTAACATATGTAAATATGATGGTAGACTGTTCTTTATAAGACCTGTTTCTCCTACTACTATTGGAGTTATCTGGGTATCTTTTTTCCACATTGCTCTTGTTTCTGCTTGCAAATCCTGTTATTTTATAACTTTGTGTCTCTCTGTATGCAGGACACTGTAGTCACTGGATGTGGCAATTTCAATGACCAATGCTATTTTTGTCTTCTTTTCTTGGACCACTATATCCAGTTTTCTAGCATCTATCTTTTGAACTGTTGTAATGGATGATTCCATGTGATGTAGACTTCATAATTTTCTATGATGCTTTGTGGCTCATGTTTTCAGTGTTTTTCAGCCACCTCAGTACCATAATGTTTGCACAATTCTCAGTGCAGCAGTCTTGCCACATTATTATGCCTTTCAGTATAAAGTCCTTCTGCCATTAGTATGTCACAACCAGCAAAGAGGTATGCGACTGTTTCCAACTGGGTTTTACAAAACCTATATTTGTCTGTTTCCCCCACATATTCAGTGGACTTCGTAAACCAGCATGCATGGAGCCCACTATCTTGGGCCTCCAATATATACCTTTCTTCTCTTGGTTTGAATTCACCTGTCCTTAACCATTCCTGCATTCGCTCCTGATCAACATGAGTTTCTTCCAGAAGTTTTGTATACTTGCAACTATATTTATGCATTTTCCACATTACTTGCCTTTTCAGCTGGTCCTTCAGCTTATATTCTTTCTTTTGTTTTTTTTTTTTTTTTGGCACATTCAGTTGCTGCCTGATTTTTATCTACTTCTGGTTTGATTTCTGTTCCTGATTTATGCCAATATGATTCTACTAGATTAAGCAGACAAGTCATCTTAGCTTTATTATCCTCATGTTTCAAAACTTTCATTACGTTTGGGTCTTGTGAGGTCAGCAGATATGTGTGAAGCTTCACGATTGCAGATTTATGCATGTAATCAATTTCAAGGAGGCCCACCCCTCCTTCGGAATGGGGAATCTTGGTATGCACTTTTGGTGAGCATGAAGCATCCTTCTTGTTTTAATATCTAATCTATCCAACATGTTTTGGGGCCAATCAATCGCTCCAAAACTGTAAGTTAGAACAGGAAGAGCAAACTGGTTTATAGCTTGAATTTTATTCCTAGATGTCAACGCAATTTATAGGATTAAGTCTTCTAAAGTAATCCTTACTAAGTTTTGTTCACATTTGTTCATGTTTAATTGCTGATTCTTCATCAATTCCAAAATGTTTATGCATTCCCTCTTCCTCAAGTTCTTTTATATCACATTGTTGTTCCAGATTGATGTTTTCCTGGTGCTGCAGGTTTTCTGTTTAAAGGTTGCTTTTGCACATTTATAAAGGCCAAATGACATTCTAATATCATCTGAAAAAAGTTTTGACAACCTGCAGCTATGCTTTCAGTTCCTTATCTGATGAGCTATACAGTTTTAAATGATTGACAAAGAGAAGATGAGAAGATTTCAGACTTTGTCATTTTCTAGGAGCCAAATTATAGCCATGGCCTAAAGTGTTAAGTAGACAAGTTAATGGGTTAAGGGCAAGGTAGAATAGCCTGGAATATCCCCCTTTGAATGTTTATCCCTGGGATAATAATTTGTCCTTTATCATGACTTAATTGTAAAGTGGTCTGCTACTGTTTCATGGTCACTGTAATGTAGTCAATCAGTGTAGGGTGTATCTTATACATTTTTAAGCACTCTTTTATCCATGAATATGGGATACTATCAAATATTTTTTTGTAGTCAATCCATGCCATACTTAGATTCTTCCCCTTTTTACAGTTCATCACTATGACTTTATTTAACAACAATTGATTTGTTGTTCCATATGACTTTCTTTTACTGCCCTTTTGTTCTACTGCCATAATTGAGTTTTCTTCTAAATGACTATAAACTCTGTCAGTGTCAGTTCCCATATATAGTTTATACATCGTTGGAAGGCAAGTTTCTGGTCTATAATTTTTGGGATAGCTTGCGGGTTCCCTCTTAAGTAGGAGCATTGTTTTACCTGTTGCTGGCCAGGCTGGTGTCTGTTCAGGGTGCGCATATAAATAGTTCTTACTCATTGCTAAATCTTCATGCAAAGATGTTAGTACTTTTAACCAAACGTTAGGTACTGCATCTGGGACTGGAGTTATCTGATTAGAGGCTTTTCTTAACTTTGCTTCAATCTCTCTGGCTGTTAGCTCATCCCCATTTCATATCTTGTACCTTTAAACTTCTTATTCTTTCTTTTACTTCTTCTGTCCATTTAGCATCTTTGTTATGTTCCACAGGATCTTCATAGATTTCCCAATTCTCTATAAAACTTTTTTGAGTCATCAATAAATTGCTTATTTTGTACTTTTCCTTTATATTTATCTATGTATTTTCTAAGTTTTTCTGCCTGTGCTGAAATTTTTAGTTTGTTATTTGCAATAATGCATGATAGATCCTGATCTGTTCTAATACTGTGCATTGCTTTTATCACATCTATCTTTGTTAGTAGTTTTGTTAATCTGTTCCCTTTTCTATAGTCTTCTAACAGTGACACTTCTTGTCTTAACTGCTTTTTAGTTTTCACTGTCTGATACTTTCATGATGGTATTCGATTTCTCCCCTTCCTTTCCCTCACTACCCTGTGTTCTTGTGGTAGAACTTTATCAGTTATTAATTTAGCTACACAATAATATATCCTGTTTTCTTCTGTTATATCACATGGATCTCTATGGACAGTCCTAATTACTGTGTTCATTTGTTTTATCAGATGTCTGACTTTTTGGGTTTTATTGACCTTCTGCAGTCTATTTCCTTCATTGACCTTAATATATCTATCTCTGTTAAATCAAGCAACTCTTCTCTTAGCTCATTTTCTTACAAACTGAGGGCACATCCCTTATTCCCATTTCCTATGGGCATTCTATAGATAGTTCTATAGCATCTTCCTATGGCAACTTCTCTTCAGTTTCATCTGTGTCATCTGTTGCTCTATCATATGGGAACTCACTGGCCTGTCACTCCTCAACATTGACTGCATCAGAGTTTCCATAGTTTCCTGTTACTTCCCTTGCTATCTAGCTTCAAGTGAATGTTTATACTGGTTTCTTATGGAAGGTTACAAAATATCTTGATATGGAACCTGACCAATTGCTTCCTGCTCCACTGGTTTCCCCTTAGTTTGGATATGCATTGCTCTATCCTATTGTGGTGTTTTCTGCATTCGATTTTCTACACTGAATCCTTCCCTTTGCTAGTACTCCATAACCTCAATTTCTGTTTCTTTAACTTCTCCATTACGAATCTCATTTTCTACTTTTCCTCTTTGTCTTCTTATTTTTTTGTATTGTAAAGTTTTCCATGTCTGGATTCCTTTGCCTGCATATCTCTTCAAATATCTCTGGTGCTGCTCTTTTTGTACTGGTTAGTTTTGCTTTCCCTTTGCATAAATATTGCACCATATTAAATCTCTTTTTCTTTCCCATGTCCATATTTCTTCTTCAGATGTCTCCTGATCTCCCGGCTTCTCCTTACTTTTACTCCATCATGCTGTGATATAACCTGTGCTAGGCCTTCTACACCAAATCCCTCACTTCGCAGGCACTCCATAACTTCAACTTCTATTTTTTTAACTTCTACTTTACTAATTTTCTTTTTTACATTCCATCTTTGTGATATTATTTTTCTTATTGCGAAATTTTCCATATCTGGATGCCTTTGCCTGTATTTCTCTTCAAATATCTTTAGGGCTGCCTTTTTTATATTGATTCATTTGTTTTTCTCCTTTGCATAAATATTTCACCATATCAAATCTCTCTTTTTTTCCCATAACCATATTTCTTTTTTAATACTTTTCAAAAATATCTAGTTTTTGTTGTTTACATTTTCACACTTCCTCGGATGCTTCTTTTTCCAAACAGATCAAAGTTTCTTGATCTATATATTGTTTTTCAAAAATCTGTTGTATTAATGAACATACATTTTTATTTGAAGTTTCTGACAGTTTTTCCTGTGGATGTATTTTTCTTTCCTCTAACTTATCTCTTAATCTTTTTGTATATCCTATATCTGGAAATTCTGGGATTGTTTGCATAATAGTAACAGTACATAATTTCTTTCTTATCCTCAACAGTTCACTCTATTGTCTTTAAGGCTCTTCTTTAGCCTATCAGTTTTTGAGATTTTTGTGGACTGCTACTTCCTTCTACAACCGGGGGGCCATCCTCCCCCTGGGCCTGGTCTGGCCTCATTGTAGGAATGTTTTCATATTTTGAGAATTCTACAGTGTCATGTTTTCCAGTCATGGCACCAGTGCACTTACCAGGATTGGGCACTTTTTTATCCTGGGTCTTGTGCACCCAGCTATCGCTTTTAATTTTTGACCTACTTCTGTCCATGATATATGCTATATAAATACAGTCTATATATTAGTGTCATCTTAGTGAGATTTTGTAAAAACAGGGTCCACCTCAAGAAGATACTCACCAAGACTTGAGGATGAATTCAATTTCAGCACTACTACTCTCCTTTGCTTGCTGACGTTTCATCTCTCCATTAGAACCCACATTCCTCTGTATGGCTGAGGGGCTGTTCAGTGAGATGCACAATAATTTAGCAAGATTGTTACACTGGAGATTGTCAAAACACAGCAGCATACAAGTAGCTGACAAGCAATGGAAATAAGAAACACACACACAAAAAAATACTGAAAATTAAGTACTTATCACATGGGATCATCCAGTACCACAGTCAAAGCATGAAAATGAAATATTATAGCTGAAGAGAAAAGGACAAAAGAATTAACTATTGAAATAGTTACACCTATTGACTATAGTGTCCCACATACTGAATGAAATAAAAGTATAAAATACAAGTTAACTAGAGCAATGTGGAATAAAGACAGCCACATACTTTCAATAATAAAAGGGGCAATAGGGCTAAAAATAATTCTCAAACATCTATAAATATGTTACTAATGCAGGTAACTCTATATGAACTACAGAAGGAGGCCCATCTGCGCACATATTTACTTTTGGCAAACATTAAAGCCTGAAGTAGTACAAAATTCATAAACTTTAATATATAAAGAATGGGTTGGTTTCTGTCATGGTAACAGAAACCTTAAACATTTGGAGAAACTAGAAGAAAGAAGCATTTGATGTAAGCTATCAGATATATACCTTGCAATTCAAGAATACGCTGTTTGTGAATTATAAAGTACTGTTGGAAGATAATGTGCCAGTTCTTAGAAGATAATTTCTTTAAAGCTTTAAAGACTCTGCAATTCACAATGACAAATATTTAAGTACGTTTTTGACCATTTATATAACATAAAAGTAATTTTAATTGCTATAATTTAATTCATTCTTTTCTAACACCATATATAAGATCCAATTATAAATGACAATATGGAATTATTATACAGATTGACCAGTTTTTGACACATAACTTTCTTGTTCCATTGTCTGTTAGTTTGACTTGAAATTCAACTTAGATATAATAATTTAAATTGTATATTGCCTATCACCATGAGTAAAATCTAATTACTGCATTGCCTTATTGAATTATACATACTGCACTGGGTGGGTTTGAACCCATGATTGTTGACTGAGTCAGGTTGTTACCAGCACTGTGGCAAAGTCTGCACAGTGACCGCAGCCTCTGTGAACTTTGAACTTGCAACTTGAATATTCTTTCATGACGTATTATCTCTAGTGACATTCCACAGAATCCTAGGTTAGTGCATTTCCTGAAAGCTATTGCATGTTAGTACCTATACGAATAATTAAACGTGGGTACCTGATCTCTTTCCCTGTGCCACTATAGAGTTTTACTATTCATCCAGTGTATGTCAAAACAAATGTGAAGTATAGACAAAATTGCCTCTCCCTACCACCAGGCATAAAATGCTGGTTAACTAGACTTAATCTAAACTGGAGCCATAGAAACAGAATCTTGTTTTACAAATGACTGATCTTATTAAACAACAGACATCTAACTCACAAGATGTCAAAGTGTTTCATGTTTATGGGCTGTGCTCCCAGAAAATTGAATCGCTATTACAGATAAGAATATGGTACATGAAGATGCTATGGAACTATCTATAGCATGCTCACAGGAAATAGGGGAAAATGTGCTCTCAGTGTAGAAAAAAATAATCTAATAGAAGAGTTACTTGATTTACTAGAGAGGAACAGACATATTAGGATCAATGAAAGAAACAGATTACAGAACATCAGCAAAACCCCAGAAAGTTAGAAGTTTATTGAAACAAATGTACACAGTAATTAGGATTGTCCATAAAGATTCATGTGATATAACAGAAGTAAATAGGATATATTATCGTCGCTTTCGTGTCTAGGACACGAATAAACGAGTCTTGGTGAGTTCTGTTCAAGCAGCTTTATTTCATACAAACACATTACTACTGTTGACTAGTGACTCTAACTAAATAACTTCTATACAACTAATGACTAAGAACTTGCATGCTCACTGCCTAGCTGCTCCTTCAAAATGGCACTAGGTATTTGCACGTGTGGAATATATATATATGTGCATGTACAGCCTCGCATGCTTCTTAAAGACACAGCACACATTTTATACTATGATCTACATCTTCCCTCTTTGAGCAATGGACCATACAATTGTTATGAGACTGTTTGGCATGCAGAAATCACAGGTATCTTTTCAATCATGTATTATACAATATTATACAACGACCCCCATTAATATTCCAAAATTGATTGGTCGGCGAGCACGTTATAAATCAGAGTTATAGTAATGGAAAAAGGTCCGGTCGCCCGGACTTTTTCCATTAGTATAACTCTTTTTTTACAGCAACGGAGAACGCAAGATCTCTGTTGCTGTTTAGACACTGTCTCGCTATGTTAAACGAGTTTAACATAGCGAGACAGCTTTAAAAAAAATAACTGAAACCTTCTTATCTCCGTTGCTTTTTTTAAAGGTGTCTCACTATGTTAAATGGTTTTAACATAGCGAGACAGCTTTAAAAAAAGAAACGGAGATTATCCGTTGCTTTTTTTAAAGCTGTTCGTTATGTTAAACTCATTTAACATAGCGAGACACTTTGTAAAAAGCAACGGAGATCTTGCTTTCTCCGTTGTTTTTCTCAAAATTGTCTTGCTATGTTAAATGGGTTTAACACAGCGAGACAGCTTTAAAAAAGCAACAGAGATTTCTGTTGCTTTTTTTAAAGCTGTCTCGCTATGTTAAACTCCTTTAACATAGTGAGACAGTTTCTAAAAAGCAACGGAGATCTTGCTTTCTCCATTGCTTTTGCCCACAGCTCTGATGTACGGCATAAGCATACGCATGCGCAGTACATCAGAACTGCCGCAGAATACCAGACAGCCCTCGTGACCAAACCACACCAACCGTGGGTAAATCCAGCATTACCCACACCCAGATGTGGGTTATTGCTATATTCAAACATATAGGTATGTACATTCAAGTCCACATTGCTGTGTATTTCACACATGGTTTAGATACTCGTCCATATCATGTGACATAAAATGGAGTGTTAACTTTAGCAACTGGAACAGTTTCTGTAAAGTGATTAATCTGTGGAATGTTTGAATCGCTTTCTGGAATAGAGTCAGAATTCTGAACACATTCTTGTCTGGAAATAGTGTCTGACTCATTCCAATTTAGATCCCACATCACAGATGCCAAAGACCTTCTGTGTTGGTCTGCACTTCAGAGAAGTAGATGCCGAACAGGAGAGGACCCAGGACCGAACCCTGTGGTACGCCACTTGTCACTGGTCTCAATTCGGACTTGGAGTTAGCTACTTTTACTGTGTGGATTCTGTCAGTGAAAATGTCCAGCACCAAACATAATTGGAAAAATAATTATTTATTCAGTTATCACAACAATGTGTAATAGCCATAGTAGCATACCGGTTTCGGCAAAAATACTAAAGCCTTCTTCAGTGCATTGGTAACATTCAGTTAAAAAATAAATAAATATATATATATATATATATATATATATATATATATATATATATATATATGTGATAAAGGCCCATCCTACTACATGCTGATTGGTACATTCTAAATTGGTTAGAAACATTAAATGGATTCATTAAGGCCAGGCTTAAACAATGCCCCTAGTCTAACCATCCAACTTAATTCTTTATTGCTGAGTATGGAATGCCATCCAGATTTATTACCTCTGTGTCCCTGAATTCTATCTATTATTACAAAATTAAATTTAGCAGTGGCATGGGTGAGTGTATGCTTATATAAGGCATTAGTTGCTTTTGTTCCTAATATCACTTAAATGTTCGCTAATTCTATGTTTAAAAAGACGTGAGGTTTGACCCACGCAAAATGCGGAATAAAAACATGTAGCCAAAATACACCACCCAGTCACTGCTACAATTACCAAAACATCTAATCTCAAAAATGTGTGAACTGTTGGTGCTGGGCATTTTTTCTGTTTGAATTGATATAGTTTGGTCCGTGCACCGTGTCTCCCTGCGTGCTTGGATGATTCCTTCTGTCAATAAGCCAGTTGGCCACCCATCTTTTGACATAGGGATTTATGCCCAGTTTAGTGAGTTTATCTATAATTCCAGAGTGGGGGATGGTATCAAAAGCCTTGGCGAGGTCAAGGTAGGCGGTGTGCACTACCTTGCCTTCATCTACGGCTCTAGTGACTGCTTCAAAGAAGTCAGTCAGGTTTAGTAGACATGATCTACCTTTTACAAACCCAAACTGAGTGGGGTCCAGGGTTTGGAGGTTACCTACGTCTTTGTTTATAAGCTCCAAGATGACACGTTCCATGGCCTTGCAGACCAGGCTTGTCAGGCTTATGGGGCTGTAGTTTCCGGGGTCCATGGTGGCACCCCCTTTGTGGAGTGGGATAACCGTCACTTGTGCACCATTCACTAGGCACATAGCCTGAGGTGAGGCTATGATTGAACATGGTACTTAGGTGGGGTGCCAGTTCTTTCTGTAGTTTGTGCAGTATGCACCCTGGGATGTTGTCTGGTCCCATGGATGCTGTGTTCTTGACTTTGGACAGTGCAGTCTTTACTTGTTCATCTGTGATTACAGGGGCTTTGCATTCTTCCGGTATTAAGATGGGCCCTTTGGAGGGTGAGAGGGGGGTAAAGTTAATACTGAACCTATCTGGCAATATCGGTTGGTTCTGTATATTTAGTGCCATTGTGCTGTAGCTCAGAGCAGATCTGAGTGTTGCCATTGAGATTCTTGACATAGCTGTAGAATGCTTTGTGGTTGTCTTTGGAATCAGTGGCAATTTTATTTTCATAACTGGCTTTGGAGGATTTTATGAGGGATCTCAGCTTCTTGCTGAGGCTGACCAGGGAGTTCCTCCAATCTTGGGATTTTACTCTCTTTTTGCAATAGCTTCTTCCTTCTGTTATAGAGTTTGTTTATGGCAGGGGACCACCAGACTGGCTTCCTTTTTTGGAGGATAGCATCTTGGTTCTGTTGGGGATGGCACCATCCATGCACTCGTATATGTGCTTATACAGTGCATTTGTGTAAGATTCAGCAGTCGTACCTCTATTTTCTGTCTGCATGGGTGTTTGAAGTTTGCCACTTCTGTCTTAAGAAGCATGAAGTTGGCTTTGGAGTAGTTTTTGATGGTGGTTTCCTTAATGGGGGGTGGGGGTGAGATATGGATGTCTAGGGTGATTAACTTGTGGTCGGATCTGACCAGCTAGGAGCTGACCTCTGGAATGGTGTGTGTTTTTCATTAGCAAAATGAATGCCCTGGTGCATGCATCTCTATCTGCATAAGCTGCTTGTATAAAAATATTGTACTCTTGCTCAAATATTCTCCAGTTCTCTGCAATATTCTGATCAAATACAAGTGATAGGGGTTTTCAAAATCCATCTGCCATATTAACACATACTAGCGAAGGGTTTTGCAAATAAGCATAAACATACACACATGCACATATGGGAGAGTTACTCCCAGTAATTGTCCAGTGCTTTGTACTCTGAACTTGTACCTTTGTTGGTCTTTTCAAAATTATGCAAATTAACAAATTTGTAGTACTTTCGAACAACTGGACTTTGTGAAATAAACTTCATGGGAGTTTTGGTACTTTTGCAATATTATTGGTAAAGGGAGAAATGCTACAGTCATTTACCATCAATGCTAAAGTAATTTATCATCATTTTAAGAAACATTCAAGAACTTTACGATGTGACTGAATAACTCATGTGGATTGTAATACTCTTGTAATGTCTTTTGTAAGCAAAGACCTCTTATGAGTGTAAGAAACATGCCAAGTAACTGCACAATGCAAATAAATCAATCATCTGTTGCCTTAAACTCAGTAAGTTTTCTAAGTAGTTGCACTCTGTGAATAACTGCATATAGCACACTGAAATGGTCCCAAAATGGTGGTACCTTACTAGGAAACTCTTTACAGTACAAGAAGCACTCTGTAATGGCGGCAATATGTGAATAGACACACCCAGTACAAGAAACTTTTCAAATTGACTATGCCTTGACTGTAGTACATGAAGTAGTTGTAGAACTTTTACACACTTTGAGATACTTCAAATAACTCTAGTTATGCCCTTGCTACAATTCGAAGTCATAGTTATGCCCAAACACAGCACTTAACACATACAGTCGCCTTGCTTTATTTTACTCAATGTGCCCTTTTGCGCCAATATACTTTCCTTGTGTTAGTTTTACTAACATGCCCAACTTTGCCTTGAACACACTTGTTTTTGCTTTAAATATACTCATTCTGCTTTACAGTTAGTCATTCTACCGAATACTTTTATCTTAAACATTTTCTTTAGTTAACAAACTTTTTGTACATTCCACATGCCTGATAATGCTGTTTGTGCCCTTGTAATGCCTGCCCCTTTATTATCTTTCGTATCAAATAAACAGTTAATGTTATTTACCTTTCTTTCATTCTGGCTATGTTTGTACACTTTTTTCTCGGTTTTACCTTCACTGTCGTGTTTGCTCCTCATGGCTCTGAATATTCTTCTCTCTTCGATCTCAGTTCTGACACCATGTCGCTTTCGTGTCTAGGACATGAGTAAACGAATCTTCGTGGGTTCTGTTCAAGCAGCTTTATTTCATACAAACACATTACTACTGTTGACTAGTGACTAACTAAATAACTTCTATACAACTAATGACTAAGAACTTGCATGCTCACTGCCTAGCTGCTCCTTCAAAATGCCACTAGGTATTTGCACGTGTGGAATACATATACGTGCATGTACAGCCTCGCATGCTTCTTAAAGACACAGCACACATTTTATACTATGAGCTACAATAACTGTGTGCTACATTAATAACAGTTATTACCACGAAAACACATGGTAGTAAGGGAAAGGAAGGGCAGAAATCGAATACCATCGTGTAAGTATCAAATAGAGAAAACTATAAAGCAGTTAAGATAAGAAGTGTCACTGTTAGAAGGGTACAGAAGAAGGAACAGATCAAGAAAAATACTTAGAAACATAGGCATGATAAAAGCAATGCACAGTATTAGAACAGATCAGGAGTTATCATGCACTATCGCAAATAATAAACTAAAAATATCAGCACAGGGAGAAAAACTAGAAGATACACAGATAAATATAAAAGAAAAGTACAAAACAAGCAACTTATTGATGACCCAAAAAAGTTTTATAGAGAACTGGGAAACAAGACAAAATTAATTGAAATGACACCAAAAAAAGAAGAAATAGATACATTTTGGGGAAATATTTATGAAGACTCTGTAGAACATAACAAACATGCTAAATGGATAGAAGTAAAAGAAAGAATAAGAAGTTCAAAGGTACAGGATATGAAATGGGATGAAGTAACGGCCAGAGGGACTGAAACAAAGTTGCAAAAAGATCTTAACTGGAAAACCCCAGGCCCAGATGCGGTACCTAACTTCTGGTTAAAAGTATTAACATCTTTACATGAAGATTTAGACATGAGTAAGAACTATTTATATGTGCACCCTGAACAGACACCAACTTGGCTTACAACAGAAAAAAACAATACTCCTGCTTAAGAGTGAACATACAAGCCATCCTAAAAACTATAGACCAATAACTTAATGACACAGAAACTATACACTGGAATTGATGCCGACAGATTTTATAGTCATTTAGAAAAAAACTCAATCATTGCAATAGAACAAAAGGGTAATAAAAGAAAGTCATATGGAAAAAGGGATCATTTGATGTTAAATAGAGTCATAATGGAGAACTGCAAAAAGGGGAAGATTCTAAGTATGGCATGGACAGACTACAAAAAAGCATTTGATAGGATCCCACATGCATGGATAAAAGAGTGCTTAAAATATACACTCTATACTGACCAATTACATTACAGCAACCATGAAACAGTGACAAACCACTTTACAGTTAAGTAATGAAAAAGGACAAATTATTATTCCAGGGATAAAAGTTCAGAGGGGTTATTCCAGGGTGACTGTCTGTCACTGCTACTCTTTTGTCTTGCCCTTAACCCATTAGGCTGTCTACTTAGCAGCTTAGGTCATGGCTATAATTTGGCTCTCAAAAAAACAACGAAGTGTAAAGACTTCTCATCTTATTTTTGTGGATGATTTAAAACAGTATAGCTTATCAGATGAGGAACTGAAAGCCCAACTGCAAGTGGTCAAAACTTTTTCAGATGATAGAATGATGTCATTTGGTCTTGATAAGTGTGCAAAAGCAACCTTTAAAGCAGGAAAACTGCTGCACCAAGAAAACATCAGTTTGGGACAAGAATGTGATATAAAAGAACTTGAGCAAGAGGGAGTGTATAAATGTCTGGGAATTGATGAAGGATCAGCAATAAAACATGAACAAATGCAAATAAAACTTAGTAAGGAATATTTTAGAAGATTTAAATTAATAGTAAAAACAGCGCTGACATCTAGAAACAAAGTCCAAGCTATAAAACAATTTGCTCTTCCTGTCCTAACTTACAGTTTTGGACTGAATGACTGGCCCCAAAAGGTGTTGGATGCTTCATGCTAATCAAATGATTTATAAAAATCAGTGCATAACAAGATTATATATTCCCAGTTCTGAAGGAGGTTTGGGCTTCCTCAAAATTGACTACATTTATAGATTTGCAATAGTGGGACTGCATGCATATCTGTTGACATCACAAGACCCAAACTTAGTGAAAGTTTTGAAACATGAGAAGAATAAATCTAAGATGCCTACCGTGCTTAGTTTAGCAGAAGCATATTGGTGTCAAGCGGGAATGGAAATCAAACCAGAAGTAAATAAAAATAAGGCAGCAACTGAAGGTTCATAGGTTCATAGGTTCATACTAGGCTATCTGCCCTGGGGCATTTATAAGCCTAGCCTGATTGTGTTTGGCTTACGCCACCCCTTGATTTGAGTATACTGTGCCCTTTTTAAAGTTTAGTTTACTGTGCCTCTGTCTAATAGTGACACGGAAGTAATCCCCGGGACAAACCTTCGATCCCCCATCCACTCATCAAGATTCTTCTTGAAGAGAGTCAGTGAGGTGCTCTGCCTAACATGAATTGGAATTCTATTCCAGAGCGAAGGGAGCCTCTGGGTTATGAATCTGTCCCTCCAGCATGTTCTATTTATTTCTGTGCTGAGGTTCAAGTCCCTCGAGCTCGTGGCTCTAAGGGATTTAGATTTACTGAGGTGGAGCATGTCCATTAATTCTGGGTTGGAAATAGCTTTATATGTCAGGCATAGATCGCCTCGAAGTAGGCGGTATGCAACTGAGTAGAGCTGGAGTTTTTTTTAACCGAGCAGCATATGTCATCTGTTTGAGTCCCTTGATCCTCCTGGTGAGGTACTTTTGGGGTCTTTCTAATTGCTGAAGGTGTCGGGTAAGGTATATCCCAAAGGGGGCATTGTATTCTATGATGGGCCTGATGAGGGATGAATAAAGGGGCACGATTACCTCTCTTGATCTAGATGTGAATCCTTTCATGATGAGGTGGGCTATGTAGAAGGTCTTTCTAACCACTTTGGCAATGTGGTTGTCAAAGGAGAGATTGCTATCAACTTGGGTCCCCAGATCCCTAATTACTTTCTCTGTACTTAATGAGTTACCACCTATGTGGTAATTTGTGGGCACATTGTTTTTGCCAAAGGGTATGACTACACACTTTTTGGCATTTAGCTTTAGACCATGGCTCTGGCACCAGTTATCCATCTCTGCGAGACCTTTTTGAAGGATGTTTGTGTCAGTTGGAAAGTCGATTATGGCGCCCAGTTTGCAGTCATCCGCGAACTTGGTGAGCCATAGTCCTCCCACATTGGCCTGTACCTCAGAAAAGTAAATACCGAACAAGAGAGTACCAGGACAGAACCTTGTGGGACGCCACTTGTGACCGGTTTCGAGTCTGACATGGCTCCAGCAACTCTGACTCTGTGGGTTCTAGGCTGTGTAGACTACCTTCCCTTTGTCTATGGCCTTGGTGACTGTTTTGAAGAAGTCGACCAAGCTCAAAAGGCAGGATCTGCCCTTAACGAAGCCAAATTGGGTAGGATCTAGTGTCTGTAGGTCCCCAATGTCTTTGTTTATGAGTTCCATGATGATCCTCTCCATAGCCTTGCAGACTAGGCTAGTCAGGCTTATGGGGCGATAGTTTCCAGGGTCCGCAGAGGTGCCACCTTTGTGGAGTGGGACCACTGTTGCTTTACGCCATTCTTTGGGCACATATCCTGTAGTGAGGCTGAGATTGTACAGCAGGTTTACTTGAGGGATTAGTTCTTCTTGGAGTTCATGTAGGACGCAACCCGGGACGCCATCTGGTCCCATGGAAGCAGTGTTTGGAGAGGGCGGCCTTCACCTGAGCATCAGAGATGTTTGGGAGGCTGCACTCTGCCAGGATAGATACTTGCTCTTTTGGGGGGGAGGGGGGGCAGAAGTTTGCACTGAACCTGTCTGCCAGGATATTGGCGATGTCTGTGGGTTCAGTGTATTTTTTGTCGTTTAGAATCAACTCAGAACAAGTCTGGGAGTTGCATCTCAGGTTCCTAACATAACTGAAACAAGCCTTATGATTGTCTTTAGTGTCCTGTGCAATTTTTCTCTCGAAGCTGGCCTTGGAGGATTTTGTGAGGGATCGTAATTTTTTGCTAGTACTGATCAGAGATGCCTTCCCTTTTAGGGATTTTGCTCTATCATGTAGTAGCTTCATCCTTCTGTTGTACAGTTTATTTATGGCTGGGGTCCACCAGACTGGAGACCTGCCTTTGGATGATTGGGCCTTGATTTTGTTTGGGATAGCATGATCCATGCATTCCTGGAGATGTCCGTAGAATGCGTTTATATAGGATTCTGCAGTTTGGGCCGTAGTTTCCACTGGCCCTGGGGCCTTGAAGGATTCCACTTCAGTTTTGGGAAGTGTGAAGTTCGCTTTAGAGAAGTTTTTCACTGTGGTTTTCTGGGCTGGGGGTGGGGACGGGATGTGGATATCCAGTGAAATTAATTTATGGTCTGATCTTACCATTGAGGGATATACTTCTAGTATGGAGCATAGAGTCCCCATGTTGGTAATGATCAGGTCTAGTATGTTTTCCCCTCTTGTGGGAGTGGTGACTAGTTGTTCCATAGCATTTGAGTTTATAAATTCCAGGAACCTTTGGGATAAGGTGCTGGGGCTTGAGTAATGCTCCCAGTCTATGTTTGGGTAGTTGAAGTCGCCCATTATAATGGTGTTCGGAGAGATCTTCATGTTCTCCAATGTTTTCAAGAAAGCCGAGTGGGATTCCTGACTTTGAGAGGGTGGTCTGTAGGATGCTATAAACTCAAAAGCAGTCTTGCCCACTGTCAGTTGCACATGGATGGTCTCCGATACTTCGTGCAATGCCACTAACTGGGAGGTGTGGATATCCTTGATAAATATGGAAACTCCCCCTCCTTTTGTGGTTCGGTCTGGGTTTTGGGGCCGAAAAGCATGATATGAGGTATAACCTGGTAGTGTTGGAGTGCTCTCTGGAGTCTTGAACCAGGTTTCTGTCACTGCACAGATATCGATGTTCTCCATACTGAGGAGAGCTTTGAGTGCATGCATCTTGAGGTTAAGACTTCTGGCGTTTAGCAGCATTACCTTTAGTTTCTTGTTCCTTGTGCTGTCTATGGAGGTGGGTTTGACTTTTGAGCCTTGCCTAAAAAAGGCACTATGGGGGTGGCAAGAGCCTTTGCCAATATCCAAAAGCCCAGGGGTGACAGGTGCAAGCCATCCCTAGCGAAGCAACGTGGCTTGTCGAGCATGTCATCCCAGGCTGACAGACACTGGATCCCCTTTGAATGACACCAAAATTTTAGCCAATTGTTAAAATCGATCATTTTGTCTTTATACTGTGGCATCATTCTAGGTGAGGGTAAGATGCTGCTCAAGGTCAGGGTCATACCGGTCTGGGCTACATGATCAGAGAGCTCCTCTATGTCTCTTTTCGTGTAGTCGAGGGAGATACGTCTCAGGTCATTCACGCCAGCATGTACAATGACTGAGTCATATTTGTATTTGCTTTGGAGTGACCTGAGTGCTTGCATTATGTGGTGGATCCTAGCGCCCGACAGACAGCTCACTGTGACCTTCTCTTTATTCAGCCTGGTGAGCGGGACATCAGTGTGTCTGACAATAGAGTCACCTATTACAAGAGTATCAGGTGTGTTATTCAGCCTTAAGGGCTGTGACTGCTTGGCACACTGACTTTGTGTGCTATGTGTTGTACGTGTTTTGTTTTGGGGTAGCGTTTGCTTGGATGTCTGCTTTGGAGGTCTCTGTTGCTTACGTAGATTTTTATTTAGAGCCTCTGAGTATGTTTTTGTGTTTGGTTCGCTGTTGTGGTGGGACTATGTGATACTGGAATTGTGTTGTGTGAGGTTACCTTCTCCTCCTGACCGGTTACACCAGTTTTGAGATGAGAGAGCTCTGCCTCCAGTTTGGCTATATGGTTGCATCTCTCACATATATTTGAACCTGTTTGGAGGAGGAGAGGGTTGTCCGTGTACATGAGACAGTTGTAACATTGCCTCAAAATTCCCGGATTCACCAGCTGGACTGGAGAGGAAACCATTGACTGACCTTTGGACATGCTAGAGTAATATAGGGAACTGAATTAAAACGGACCAATAGGGGACAAGGTAATCGTAGACAGTATAAGAGTAAGTAGTGCTTATCGTTTATTAGTGCTAACTTGTAAAATTACTTATTTGGACCAGTGAGGGGCCTTAGAATGAGAATATGGTGTTTAATTTGAGAGATAGAGCAGTTCTAATGGAAAAAGTGAAGAGCAGACTTTGTGGAGCCAGGAATAGTTTAAACCCAATTAGGCGGCGCTGCCCAATGTTGCGCTATGCGCAAAAATGCGCAAAACAGCGCAAAAGAGGGTTTTAAGAGAGGGAGATCAAGGAGTTAGGAATTGACCCAAAATGGCCAATAAAACTACAGTTTCAAGGCAGTAACCACTCCCACAGGGGCAGGCAGGCTGCTCAATGTTTATCACTGCCACTGATGAACACATAGACTTCCCTTTAGCTCAAGCAAACAATGGCCTCCAAGAAACTTACAAACAGTTCAGAACAGCAAATCTGTAACTGAACTTTTTTAAATCTCAGAAAAGTGGGAAAAAAGCAAGTTGTTTTGTTTTTTTAAGGAAAGCAGAGGTTCACAAGTATCAGCAAGTTAGAACAGTGCAGTAAATGACCCCACACTTGAGTGCTAGGCCAGAGACAGATAAAATGCAAGTTTTAAGAAAAAAAACGATTTTAAAAATAAGTGCAGGCAGGAAATTCAGTAATCAGCTCTAGGTTGTGTTCTAAATACAGTTACCAACACAGAAATCAAGTTTAACAAGCCAGAAAATGCTCAAAAGTAGGCGGCAATGCAGACAAACTTAACAAATAATCTGAAGCAAAATACTTAAAATCTCAAAAGTGGCTCCTTTCTTCTCTCAGCGTTTTCTCCTCTTGGTGGGTGCTTCACCAACAGCCAAAAAGTCCGAAAAGACGCCAAAACCACGAGGCAATCTGGTTTTAAGAGAGGGAGATCAAGGAGCTAGGAATTCACCCAAAATGGCCAATAAAACTACAGTTTCAAGGCAGTAACCACTCCCACAGGGGCAGGCAGGCTGCTCAATGTTTATCACTGCCACTGATGAACACAGAGACTTCCCTTTAGCCCAAGCAAACAATGGCCTCCAAGAAACTTACAAACAGTTCAGAGCAGCAAATCTGTAAATGAACTTTTTTAAATCTTTTAAAGGTGCAAGAAAAAAAAAAAGAAATAACTTAAGGTGGAGGATCAGACGAGAAGGCAAGAAGTGTGGAAAATGCATATAGTTGCAAGTATAGGAAACTCTTGGAACAATCTCATGTTGATCAGGATCTGACACATGAATGGTTAAAGAGAGGTGAATGTAAACCAGAAGATGAAAGGTTATTATTGGTGGCCCAAGATAGTGGACTATGTACACTTTGGTTTACAAAGTCCATTGAACGTGGGAGAAACAGATAAATATAGGTTTTGTAAAACAAAATTGGAAACAGTTACACATCTTGTTGCTGGTTATGATATAGTGATAGCAGAAGGACTGTATACTGAAAGGCATAATAATGTGCCAAGCCTGTTTCACTGGGGATTTTGCAAACATTATAACACTGAAGTAGCTGAAAAGCACTGGAAACATGAGCCACAAAGCATCTCAGAAAATGATGAAGTTTATATCACATGGAATCATCCATTCAGAGCTGGATCTAGGTCAAATGGGATCCTAGGCATAGTAATAGGTTCATAGGTTCATAGGTAGGTACTAGGCTATCAGCCCTAGGGCCTATACAAGCCTAGCCAAAAAGGTACCCTGGCTTTCACCACCCAAGAAAATTATTTTCCTGTACCCCTGTCGAGCAGACCACAGAGGCGATCCTCAGGGTGAATTTCCTATTTCCCATCCATTCATCAAGATTTTTCTTGAAGAGTGCTAATGAGGAGCTTTGTTTGATATAGATAGGTAGTTTGTTCCAGAGTATGGGAAGTCTCTAAGACAGGAATCTATCCCTCCAGCATGTTCTGTTTATTGTGGTGACAAGGTTTAGGTCCCTAGAGTATGTAGCTCAGAGGGATTGGAATTTCTTTAAGTGGAGCATGTCCAACAGTTCTGGGCTTGACATAGCTTTGTATGTTAGACAGAGATCGCCTCTGAGTAGGCGATATGTGATGGAGTAAAGCTGGAGTTTTTTGAGACGGTCTGCATAGGGCATCTGTTTGAGACCAATAATCTTCTTTGTGAGGTATTTCTGTGGCCTTTCCAGTTGTTTTAGATGTCTTGTGAGGTACATGCCAAAAGGGTGCTGTACTCTATAATTGGTCTAATGAGTGATGAGTAGAGGGGAACAATGACCTCTTTTTTCCTGGATGAGAAACATTTTGTGATGAGGTGTGCCACGTAGAAGGATTTCCTGACTACTGTGGTGCTATGATTATCAAATGAGAGACTACTGTCCACCTGTGTTCCAAGGTCTCTTATCACACTTTCAATGTTAAGTAGACTACCACCTATGTGGTAGCTCATAGGTACAGAGGTTTTACCAAAGGGGATGACAATGCACTTTTTGGCATTCAGCTTGAGGCCATGGCTTTGACACCAGGCATCTGTCTCAGTGAGGCTCTTTTGTAGGATGCCCATATCATTAGGAGTTTCAATTATGGCTCCTAATTTGCAGTCATCTGCGAACTTCATTAGCCAAAGACCTTCTGTGTTAGCCTGTACTTCAGAAAAGTAGATACCAAACAGGAAAGGACCCAGGACTGAACCCTGTGGTACTTCACTTGTCACTGGTCTGAAGTTGGATTTGGAGTCTGCTACTTTCACAGTGTGGGTTCTGTCAGTGAGCCAGTTGGCAACTCATCTTGTGACATAGGGATTTATACCTAGTTTAGTGAGTTTATCTATAATGCCAGAGTGGGGGATGGTGTCAAAAGCCTTGGCGAGATCTAGATAGGCTGTGTGAACCACCTTACCCTTGTCTACGGCTTTGGTGACTGCTTCAAAGAAGTCTATCAGGTTTAGGAGACATGATCGGCCTTTTACAAACCTGAACTGGATGGGGTCCAGAGTTTGGAGATTACCAATGTCTTTGTTTATAAGTTCCATGATGATACATTCCATGGCCTTGCAGACCAGGATCATTAGGCTAATGGGGCTGTAGTTCCCGGGGTCCGTGGTGGCTCCCACTTTGTGGAATGGGATAACCAACACTGTGCTCCATTCAGTGGGCACAAAGCCTGAGGTGAGGCTATGATTGAACATGGTGCTTAAGTGGGGTGCCAGTTCATTCTGTATTTCATGTAGAACGCAGCCAGGGATGTGTCAGGTCCCATGGATGCCGTGATCTGAAGTAGTTAACTTAATTTGATCAGCAACCTGTGGGTATCGGATTCGATACGGATCTGAGCCGGCAGCTTTTCTAGCCAAAGATCCGAGCTCTAAGCTCCCCCCTACCCATAATACCCTGCTACCTCCCTCTAGTCCCCAGATCTCATTTGCCACGGCTTCTTTAAGCATCTTAGAACGAGCTCCTAGCGTGGGTGTTGTAAGTTTAAAGTTTTTTACACTTTTCTTCTGTCAAAAGATTTTCTGAACTTTGTGTGTGTGGTTCCCTTCTCTCTCTTAGTACTTTTTGGGTAGTTTAAAGTTTATTAGTCTAGTTAAAAGTTAATCCCCCCCCTCTGTGTGTGAAGGTGTGTGTGTGTGTGGGCCTGTTCTTTTCCTTTTTCTTCAAAATGTCTGAAGGCCCAAAATCTATGTTTTCTAAATGCTCTGAGTGTGGCCATAAGCTGTCCCCAGCGGATGGCCACACTCAGTTCATTATTTGCCTGGGTGTTGACCATCTTTCTTCAGGCTGCACTATTTGTACAACCTTCAACCCCAGGGCTTTGAGGGATAGGAAGACAAAGCTAATCCTTGTGGGTCTTTTGCCCTCTGATTCCACTTCATCCTCCTCCCCCTGTGGTGCCTGCCGCAGCTGCGGCTGCTCCACCTACTGCTCCCGATCCCCTGGCTGGGACTCAACCTCCCTCTTCAGTCCAGGAGGAAAGGGACGGCAGAAAGAAAGATAGGAAGGACAAGGAACGAGAGAGAGATAGGCACCGTAGCCACAAGAGGTGGGCCGAGTCAGCTCCATCGGCCCCGCCGTCTAAGCAGCTTGCCTCTCCCCTTAAGGTCTCCAGGTCTTCCCCCTCCAGGCTTCGTTCTCCACGTTTCTCCCCGGAGCCATTGGAGGAGACCCGGTCACCTTCGAGGTCGTCTAGGCGGCCTTCCCGGCCGGCCTCAGTGGCCTCATCCAGGTCAACTAGAAGTCTATCTGATGCAGACATGGACCGGATGATGCGTCGATTTCTTCAGGCCCAGCTGCAGATGGGAGTGCTCGACCCCTTTTTTCACCCCCATTGCTCCTTCTCTGACCCGCTATTGGGGTTCGGAGCTGTCGGATCCGACTAGCTTTGGAGCCAGGGTAATGTTGGCGCTAACAGTGTTTCCTACTTCGGCACTGACTGTACCCTCGAGTCTGTTGGATCCCTTTTTGGATCCGAGCTCTCGGCGCTGTGAGTTGAGCATCAGATCTGGAGGGGTCAGTGGGCCTTCGGCTCCGTTGAGGTGGGAGCGCACTACTCTTTCGGATCCGATCGGGTCATCTCCAGCTCCGATCAGCATGCCGGATCCAAGGGGACTGCTTTCCTATCCTAGGGAGAGCAGTTCACTCTCGGCATTCAACGTCGTGGAGAGGGTCCTTTCGAGGGATTCGATGCCCCAGGTTCTTGCTATGGATCCACCCGCTATTCCCTCACAGACAGGCCTGTCTTCCATCATCCGGCCCCAGGAACAGCCTGCACCTACATCCCAGATGGTTCCTGTAGAGGAACAGGATATTGTTGGTGAGCCCTCTTTGGACAGCCCCCCCCCCCCGAGAAGGTCCCTCACAAACAAAAGTGCAAGAGGAGGCACTTGGACTCACCCGAGTCCCTCACAGAAGACACGGACTTAGAGGAAGGGGAAGGTTCCCCAAGGTCACCCCCCGAAGACATCTCCTTTGGAGACATTATGGAAATGTTGCGCATTAGAGGGGGGTGGTCAGCCCAAAAACCTTCCTCAGATGAGTCTGTGTTTCTGGAGGCATTTGACGCAGGCTCATCTACCTCTTGGGTGTCCCCTCCCGCCGATCCCCTGGTGGACCTCATAACTACCAGGGCATGGAAGGAGCCGGACACTGTCGAGCCAATACCCAAGAGACCGGACAGGATCCTCAGCCCTCCCATGAACAGGACAGTTTGGAGTAAGGGTGCCCCAGTGGATGCCATGGTGGTGGTGGCTGCCACTAAAAAGGAACTAGCACAGGAGAGTTCCTCGGTGCATCTTCCAGACAAGGAATCTTGGGCGATGGACTGCCTCAGAAAGCGGATGTTCACTTCAGTGACCTTCTCTGTAAGGTCACTGAACTATACGGCACATGTAATTCGGCTCCAGCGGGACCTAATCAAAGAGTATGCTGGATCACCCCCAGAGTCCATGTCGGCCAAGGATAAACGGACCTTCTCGGCTCAAATGGCCACTCTTAAGTCGATTACTAACACATCTATGCGGCTTCTCTCCCATGCCATGGAGGGAGCAGCTAGAGCTAGCGGAACAGGCATTGTCTTACGTCGACAGACCTGGCTCCGTCTCTGCGACTTTGTGGAACCCTTCAAGGCGTTCTTCGTGAATGCCCCTTTTGACAGTTCTACGCTTTTTGGCAAAAACGGCCGTGATACGCTTCTCCAGAATGAGAAAGACAGGAAGACATTGTCTGCCATAGGGATCTGCTTCTCGGCTCCTCAGAGGTTCTTCTCCAGGAACCAAAGAGGACAAAAGAAGATGTGGTTCCAGAAAGCTCAACAATCCTGTTTCGCTCCGGATCCTTCGTCCTTCAGAGGCAGAGGAGGACAGGGTGGATGCCGGCCCAGAGGCAGAAGGGGGCCGAAGAATTTCGGGTCGAGAGAACCCTTTTCCGATTGACCCGCGCAGCAACCCTGAGGGGGTTTCCCGACTGCCCCTCTCTGGAGGCAGTCGGGAGGTGCTTCGCAGAGCACCTAGTACATTAGGAGTCCATTACGACAGATCGCTGGGTGCTCCAAATCATATCCAGCGGCTATTCAATTCCATTCCTAATGTCTCCTCCCCAGTTGGAGAGCCCCCCGATGTCCCACCCAATCAGAGGGAGGTAGCAGTCTTGAAATAAGAGAGCTGCTAAGAAAAAGAGCCATTCAGCACATCCCCCTCGGGCAATCTGGATCAGGCTTTTACTGCAGGTTCTTTTTGGTGCCAAAAAAGACAGGGGACTTACGGCCGATTCTCGACCTGTCCACACTGAGCCTGTCCATCGCCAAAGAAAAGTTCCAGATGGTCACTATTCAATCCATTTTCCCACTTTTACAGGAGAACGACTGGATGTGTTCGATAGACCTTAAGGATGCGTACTACCACATTCTAATGGACAGGCGATCCAGGAGGCTTCTCCACTTTTGGCTGGGAGCCAGCCATTATCAGTTCAGGGTCCTACCCTTCGGTCTCACCACAGCCCCCAGGGTGTTCACCAAGGTCATGGCAGTTGTAGGGGCCCACCAGAGGCTTCAGGGAATACAGGTCTTTCCTTACCTGGACGACTGGCTCCTAACTGCCCCCACCAAGCATCTACTATGTTCAGGCAGGGACTACTTCTACATCTAGCCCACCATCTAGGGATCACGATCAACCACAAGAAATCCTCCCTTCAGCCTACTCAGATCTTGGATTTCATAGGGGCCAGGATAGACACTATACAATCCAAAGTCTTTCTGATGGCGGACAGACTCCGCAACCTAAACCTTCACATTTTGGCTCTTCTACAATCATCATCCCCTCCAGCGGAATTAGTCCTGAGGGCCATGGGGTCCATGGCAGCGGCCATCAACCTGTCATCGATCACACGTCTGAATATGAGAATCCTCCAATGGACCTTACAGGTCCAGTGGTCCATCCTATGTCATCCCCTGTCTACACCTATTCCCCTCAGCAGGGTTTGCAGGGAATCTCTACTTTGGTGGCTCCATTCCAGGGACCTCCGGGAAGGGCGCCCTTTCTCCATGTCCCCACCCCAAGTCACAGTGACCACGGACGCATCTCTCCTCGGGTGGGAGGGCATTGCATGGGCAGATCCGTCCAAGACACGTGGACTCACAGAGAGACCTCTTTGCATATCAATGTCCTGGAGATGAGGGCGGTGCTTCTAGCGTTGCAGGCTCTCCATTCCCTTCTTCCTCCAGGGACTATTGTAATTCAAACAGACAACATGTCACTAGTCTGGTACATCAACAAGCAGGGGGGAACCAGATCTTACCCACTTTGCTGAGAGGCCATGAGAAGTGTGGGAATGGGCGATATCCACCAACCGCTTTCTCATAGCAACACACATACCGGGTCGGTCAAACATTCTAGCGGACAGGTTGAGTCGAACTATCCTCTCACCTTACGAGTGGTCTCTGAACCCCTTAGTAGTGGGACAGATCTTCCTCAGATGCGGTCAACCTTGCTGCGATCTGTTTGCGTCACCTTTGAACACAAAGTGCAGCGAGTTCTTCGCTCTAATTCCCCCTCCAGGGGAAGCCCCCAGAGACGCTCTGGTTCATGCTTGGCCATCCGGTCTTCTTTATGCTTATCCTCCTCTCCCGTTGATGACAAAATTCTTGCAGAAAGCTCGTCGGTTGGGGAGCAGAGTTATCTTCATAGCCCCATTCTGGCCTCTCAAACCTGGTTCCCATGCCTACGGTCTCATCTAGTACATCCTCTCTGGATCTTAGATCCCATTCCAGATCTGATTTTTCATCCCTTGGGATTGAAGACCCCCCCCGACCTGGACAACCTCAAGCTCTCGGCTTGGTTGATCCAGTTCCATTAATGGCTAGGACACCCGGTATCCCATCCTCAGTTAAGGCTATCCTGGTGGCCGCTCATAAGTCTTCTACCAGGAAAGTCTACAAGAGTAAATGGAAGCGTTTTTTCTATCTGGGTGGAACATAGGAATTTTGATCCCTTTACGGCTCCTATCCCAGCAGTCCTCGACTTTCTATCCCATATTTTTCATCAAAGGGCTAGTTCTTCTACTGTTAAAGTTCAATTGGCAGCTATTTCCCACTTCCATGTTGGAAACAGTTTTGGCCCCCTAGCTTCCTCTAAGATTTGCAAGACCTTCCTGAAAGGAACTTTCCTGTTAAGACCCCCCTGTTAAAGATGCAGTTCCTCTATGGGATTTAACCAAGGGAGCCCGCAGGATTTTTTGCAGGGGGGTGCAAACCCAGAGCCCCGCCCACACAACCCAGAACCCCACCCACACAGCAACAGAGCCACACCCACACAACAACAGAGTCCTGCCCCCACCACCCACGCAGCCATTCCAGTGTTCTGTTACTTGGATATTTCTCCCCTTTTGTCATAGACACTTTTCAAATCTCTCAGAGTGCATAGTTTTATGCTTTACTTCTACAATGATTACAGATATTTGGATTTCATTTACAACTTTTATTTCAAATTTTATAGCACAAACACTGATAGGCATTTACTAAACCTAAACAAAGCAATAGTCTTGCAATGAAAACAGACTTAGCATTAAAACTTTACCTTTGAAACCCACATTCATTGAAACAGCATTGAAACTCACATTCAAAGAAAATGCATCTGGCCAGTGCTGAGGTAAGTTTACCTTTGGGCTGTTTTCAAATCAAGCTCCTTGCACACATTTTAGAACCATGCAAAAGTTCTTTGATTCACCTTCCTGATTGTATTAATTATACTATATAATAACTGAATTATATCCCTTGTATAATACAGCACCACTTTTTAGTGTGTTTTAAATTTATAGTTCTCAACATTCTTCCTTTAAGCAATGAAACAAATCATATGAACCAATAATGACAACCTGACCAGTTCAGAACATTTCAACCATAAAAGGCCATATCAACCAATATCAGTCAATATGCAGAAAGTCATCTGAATAATTCCACATTAAACCAATGAAGAGATTGTTGCTAGAAAACAACTTTATATTTCAGTGTTTCATTTACAAATTCAGTGCCTGTTGCCCTTGAAGAATAAATTGTCTATGTTACATTAAAAGAAATGGTAAGCTGGTATATTACAATGGGGAATGGGTGGCAAGCTGAAAAACAGGTTCATAGTTATTGGGTGTCTCATCCAAGGGAGGACATACTAAGAACTGTAGTACCATACCCCCTTAAAATGCAAATGTACATGCTGTAGGAATAGAACCTACAGCCCTTCGCATCAAGATGCAAGTATGCTACCTGCTGTGCTAACACTGCTTTAAAATTCTATACCACAATGATACCATTTGCTAAACAAAACAGTTGCACATTTTAAGCAGACTTAGCATGAGCAGCAGTAACCTTTGCTTCCCTTGAAGCTCACAATTCCTTGAAAATGCATTTTAAAATAAATTCCACCTGTTAGATCTTACTAGGACATTTCTCTCTCTCACACACACACACACACACACACACACACACACACACACACACGCACACACACACACACACACACACACACACACACACACACACACACACACACACACACACACACACACACACACACACACACACACACACCCCTCAACCTCTTAGTGCAATCTGGACAAAGCCTAAAATAAACAGGGACAGATTATAAATATTGCTTTCATGAGTAACAGGATTTGTGTTGGTATTGCTAGAGTAACAGGATTTGTGTTGGTAGACAGCAACCCACTAAGTACGGAAAAAGTAATCAGAGACCTAGGGACCCAAGTCGACAGCGACCTCTCATTTGACACCCACGTTGTCAAAGTGGTTAGAAAAACATTCTAGCTTGCACACCTCATCATGAAGGGATTCACATCAAGATCCAAGGATGTCATTGTACCCCTATACTCCTCCCTCATCAGACCCATGATTGAGTACAATGCCCTATTTTGTATGTACCTCACCCGGCATTTGCAACAGCTGGAGAGACCACAAAAGTACCTCACCAAGAGGATCAAGGGTCTCCAACATATGTCTTATTCTGCCAGACTAAAGAAACTTCAGCTGTATTCAGTAGCATACCGCCTGCTCAGAGGTGATCTCTGCCTGACGTACAAGGCCATGTCCAATCAGGATCTGATGGACATGCTCCATCTCAAAAAATCCAAATCCATCAGGACCACGAGAGCTAAAGACTTAAACCTCGGCACAAGTATGAATAGGACATGCTGGAGGGATAGATTCATAACCCAGAGGCTTCCCATGCTTTGGAACAAGATCCCAGTTCATATTAGGCAGAGCCTCTCACTGACTCTCTTCAAGAGAAATCTTGATGAGTGGATGGGAGATCATAAGTTTACCCCAGGGGTCACATCTGTGTCACTGCTAGACAGGGGCATAGTAAACTAATTCTATTATATAAGGGGACCTTCATTGTGTCACTACTAGACAGAGGCACAGTATTCTAAATTTATTCTGTACATTTTTGTACTATTTCATGGGGTGGCAAAAGCCACATCACTATGGCTAGGCTTACAAATGCCCCAGGGCAGATAGCCTAGTACTAAACTATGAAACTATGTATTTTTTAAAGGATATGATGTCTAGAACTATTTAGCAACTTCAATCCTTTTTAGGAGGAATATGGGGCAAACATCTGGACAGTCTGCAAAAATGTGGACAGCTGAGGGGTATGCTACCTCCCTTAGAGATTTTGGCAAACTGTCCTTTCCAAATATTTTTACAATATTTACTCATTCCAGCCTTGACAATGTACATAAATAGATTTTGTTAAAGTTACAACAACTTTAAACTCAGTGTGAACTTGGTGTTTGTTTGGGGTTTTTTTTTGACAGAAAGGTATAAAGGAACTCCTGGCTCTGTCAAGGGAGCCCGCAGGATTTTTTTGCAGGGGGTGCAAACCCAGAGCCACACCACGCAGCCCCCTCACCCCCACATGCAGCCATTCCAGTGTCCCATTACTTGGCTATTTCTAAGACATGATCTTAGAAAGGGTTCAATGTCCAAGATATCTGGTTTGGTTTGGGCCATTTATAAATGTGGAACATATTTGGGGGCTACCGGAGACATTGCAAGAAGTGAGGAAAGAAATTTTGATAATATTCAGGTCTTCTCAATTTGCTAATATCAAGGAGATATTGTTACCCATATGTCTCCTAGTGAAATCAAGCCAAGGTCAAGCGACACTGGAAAGGGAGCCATGGGCCATGATGTCTTCCCTAAACTTTTGCTATCAGCTTACAAACAATGATCAGATATTAAGTTGACAGACAATCAGAACTAAATCTCTAACAGGGCCTCCACTTTAACTATTTAGGACTAGTTTCTAAATTAAAAGAAAATTAAAATTGGTACAAACATTTAAAGTTTTCAGGCTGTGACTTAATTCCCTTAACGAGAGACTTTAGGAATGAAGTGGACCATAGCAGGAATTTAATATCTAATTTTTTTCAAAGTTTGGAATGTAGCAAAACAAAGCGTGGCATTGAAATATAAGAATGACTGGGAACAAATGGTTTCAATACAGATATTGTACAGGGCATGGTTAGGTCGTCCCCTGGCGATGAGTAAAGTAATCCAGCTTACGAAATGTAAGATAATTAGCTGGAAATTTCTTCACAAGTATTTTCATACCCTGGTTAGGCAAAATAGAATGTTTATTGACACTAACCATAAGGTTGTGTGTCAGGCCTGGCAAGCCGGTACATAAAAAAATCAACTGCCAATCATTAGCGGACCGGAGTTCCGCTGTGGCGACCCCTAACTGGGAAAAGCCGAAAGACACAAACAAACATTGACACTAACTATAACTGTACCAAGCAGTAAGGGGAGACTGGATCTACACATTTTATTTTTCCCCAGGCTGATTAACTTTAAGAGTGCACTTCAAACACTTTTAAATAAAGTTCTAGAAGGACAAATTAGAGTCCCCCCCCCATTGCTTCTGTTACTGGGGTGGAAGAAGCACCTTTTACCCTCCAAAGGCATACGTAGCAATTTGCAACTTTGGTCCTGTTGCTAGCTGAGAAATGCATCACACATCTTTGGAAAAAAGGATGAAGAACCAGCTATACATCAATTAATAAGTATGTTATATTAAGTAATGCAATTAGAGCAGTCATTAGCCACTCCACACTCGAAAAAGGTAGCTCTATAGGGGGGAGGTTCAACTAAGTCTGAGGGAAAGGATACTGAAACACTTTTTTCTTTTACAAAATTCACAAAATATACACACGGAAGGTGCAGAGCACTACTCACTCACACAAACTCCATCTCAAGTAAGTGCGCCACTTTTGTGTTTTGGCGACAACCGCCAAGTGTTCAGTCACTGTGAAAAAAAAAAGGACTCCGACTCAGGAGTGGAGCAACCAACCTACCTTCTTCTTGTACCAACACCACCACCAGTCCAGTCCAGTCCTTCCACCACATGATGGTTTTGAATAGCCACAGCCATGAATCAGGAAGGATAGTCTTCTCCACTGTCCACCTGCAGTCTTCCATAATGATGCGGTCGCCAGTTATAAAGTTTAAGGAGGAGTTTGACGCTTGTCACGTTAGTCATCAATTATGCATCATTGTGTCATGTGACTGCCTGCCACACCACCTCCACTAACATTTCTTCCTAAAAGTCCGATTCTACGAACAATGCAGGCTTTACAGAAAAAAAAAAAAGTAAGTGGAAATAAAATAGAAAAAAGTGTCTTTTGCAGATAGCATTAAGAAAATCCAGGGGGGTGCAAGTGCACCCCCTTGCACCTGCCTGCGGGCGCCCTTGGATTTAACCCCAGGCTCTGACTGCCCCCCCCCCCTTTGAGCCTGCAGCTTCGGTCGACATAAAATATGTATCTTGGAAAACTGCCTTCCTGATTGCTATTACCTCAGCTAGGAGGATATCAGAGCTTCACGCTCTTTGCAGTAAGCCTCCATACATCATCTTTCATAAAGACAGGGTTTCCCTCAGGACTAATCCCTCCTTTCTGCCTAAAGTGGCTTCCGAAGCCAACATCAACCAGTCCATCAATCTACCTGTCTTCTTTCCTAATTATCAGAACAAAGGAGAGTATAGACTTCATAGTCTGGATGTACATAGACAGTTGCGATTTTGCTTAAACAGAACAGCTGAATTTCGAAAATCAGATCAGCTCTTTGTTTCATTTGCTAAGTCCTGTCTGGGTAAGCCAGTAACTAAAGTAACCTTAGCTAGATGGATTTCCCAATGCATCCTTCTCGCATACAGAAGCTCTGGTCGACCTGAGCCCCTGAGGGTTCGAGCTCACTCTACCCGTTCTGTGGCTACTTCTGCTGCCTTCTGGGTGAGGGTGTCTTTGGATGACATTTGTTCAGCAGCTACTTGGGCTTCCTCTCATACTTTTATTACACATTATAAATTGGATCTAATATCCAGAGGACACGCATCTTTTGGCTCTGCAGTGCTCCGGAATATCCTTCCATGAGGGCCTCCCAAGTTGTTGGTAGCAGGGGACACTGTCTCACAGGTTGCTGATCAAATGAAGTTAACTACTTCAGATAAAGAAGTTATGTACTCACCATAACATTCCATCTGAGTAGGTAACTTCATTTGCCAGCAACCTACCCTCCCTCCATCCCCCTGACCTGTAGTTCGTCCATATAGGATTATTGTGTTCCACTTCCCAGATGACATCAGGTTAGGATGTTCAGGTGGTTTGTCCTTTGGTTATTGTAGTATTCTGTGTTACTATGGCAAACTTGATCTGAGGACTAGAGGGAGGTAGCAGGGTATTATGGGTAGGGGGAGGAGCTTGGAGCTCGGATCTTTGGCTAGGAAAGCTGCCGGCTCGGATCCGAATCGGATCCGATACCCACAGGTTGCTGACAAATGAAGTTACCTACTCAGATGGAATGTTATGGTGAGTACATAACTTCTTTTTCTTGGCTTTGGAGAGTGTGGTTTTTACCTGTGCAGCCATGATTACAAGAACTTTGCATTCTTCTGGTATAGAGATTTGGCCCTTTAGGGGGTGAGAGGGGGTAAAGTTAGCAGTGAACCTATCTGCCAGGATGTTGGCAATATCAATTGGCTCTGTATATTTAGTGCCATTCTGCTGTAACTCAGAGCAGATCTGAGTGTTGCCATTGAGATTCTTGACATAGCTATAGAATGCTTTGCGGTTGCATTTAGAATCAGTGGTGATTTTGTTTTCATAACTAGCTTCGGAGGATTTTATGAGGGATCTCAGCTTCTTACTGAGGCTGACCATGGAGTTCCTCCAATCATGGGATTTTACTCTTTTTTTGCAAAAGTTTCTTTCTTCTGTTGTAGAGTTTGCTTATGGCTGGGGACCACCAGATTGGCTTCCCTTTTTTGGAGGATAGCATCTTGGTTCTGTTAGGGATAGCATGGTCCATGCAATATAAGTGTTTATAAAGTGCATTTGTGTAGGATTCAGCAGTCATACCTCTATTGTCTATCTGCATGGGTGTCATGCAGTTTGCCACTTTTGTCTTAAGAAGCGTGAAGTTGGCTTTGGAGAAATTTTTTTACAGTGGTTTCCCTAATGGTGGTGGGGGTGGGATGTGGATGTCTAGGGTCATTAGCTTGTTGTTGGATCTGACCAATGAGGAATTGACTTCTGGTGTGGAACACTTGTCGCCCATATTGATAATGACCAGGTCTAGGATATTGCTGCCCCTGGTGGGGGTGTGGATAAGTTGATCCAAGGCATTGGAATGTATGAATTCCAGAAAACGTTGAGCAAAAGAGTTGGTACATGAGTAGTTTTCACAGTTAATGGTGGAGTAGTTGAAATTGCCCGGAGACAGTGGCATTGACAAAAAGGCAGGAGTCAGAGCTTGATGTGGCAGAGTTGAAGATGTTAAGATTTGCACTGGGTGTGACGAGGATGGACAGGATTAGGAATAAGTATATTAGAAGGTCAGCCCAGGTTGGAAGGTTTGGAGACAAACCCAGAGAGGCAAGATTACATTGGTTTGGACATGTGCTAAGAGGGATGCAGAGTATATTGGGAAAAAGATGCTAAGGATGAAGCTGCCAGGTAACAGGAAAAGAGGAAGGTCTAAGATAAGGTTTATGGATGTGGTGAGAGAGGACATGCAGGTGGTTGGTGTGACAGAGCAAGATGCAGAGGACAGGAAGAAATGGAAACAGTTGATCTGCTGTGGTGACCCGTAATGAGAGCAACCGAAAGAAGAAGTTGAAATCTCTCATTATTAGGGTGTTGGGTTGTACCCTAATATTTTCCAGTGTATCAAGAAATGAGGAGTGGGAATCCTGGGGCATGGTGGGGGATCTGCCTTCCTATAACTCTACCTCACCCCCTCCTTTTCACTTGACACCTGTACCAACTACATATATTCTAACCCTTATACAAAAACTAAAACCATGCTCTCCCTCAACAGATCAACTACCTGCTGATTTCCTACGGCTATCAGCCAAAGCTTTAGCTTATCCTATTTCCATTCTGATCAATAGGACTATTACTGAAGGTCACATACCTAGCTTATGGAAAGTCTCTCATATTATCCCCCTCCATAAAGATGGAAACTCCTATGAGCTCTCCAACTACTGCCCTATTGCCCTTCTTTCACCCTTGGCAAAGATCATGGAGAAATGTATCCATAGGCAATTACTTGACCACTTAACTCAAAATAACTTACTTTCCAGCTCTCAACATGGCTTCAGACCTTCACATAGCACCACCACTGCCCTTCTTTCCTTTACAGATTGCATAAACAAAAACTGTAACCTTAATAACCTTTCTTCAGCACTATTCATTGACCTGTCCAAAGCATTTGTCATGGTCAGTCATCAGATTCTCATTAACATACTCAAATCCCTATCTTTAGATGCACCTACCATAAAATGGTTCCACTCCTACCTAGACAAAAGACACCAGGCAGTAATTTGGCATAAGACTCTTTCTAGCCTACAACTAGTTACCCTAGGTGTCCCTCAAGGGTCCATACTAGGACCTCTCCTCTTCTCAATATTTATTAACGACCTTCATCTAGCCATCCCCCAAGCCACATGCATACAATATGCTGATGACTCCACACTAATATGCTCAGCCAAATCCACATATGAACTCCTCTCTCTTACCCAGAAGACATTTAACACAGTTGAACAATGGTTTACACAGCGTTGCCTTCTTTTGAACCCCAAAAAAACTAAACTCCTCCTCTTTAATCCGACTCACAAATCCTCTCCATTTGATTTCTCAGTTGCATCTACCAATGGTATCACTATATCACCCGAGCCAACCACCAAACTATTGGGTATCACCCTAGATAACAATCTGAACTTTGACACCCATATCAACAATACAATAAAAACTGTCAACAAAAAACTTGGCTCCCTCTATAGGATTAAACCTTACCTTTCCCATACAGCTAGAACAACCATTGCTCACACTCATCTAATCTCTACTCTCCTGTATGCCTCACCTATTTTTACTAACCTTTCAAAAAATAACCTCAGCAAACTGGAAACTTCCTACAATAACATTGCTAGATTTGCAACAGGAAACCCTTACAGAACCCACCACTGCATAAATATAAAGCAGCTAGGATGGCTTGAACTACAAAACGTGATTAAATTCCATTAACTAACCATTGCCCATAAAACTCTCTATAAACCATTCAGTACTCCTATTTTATCTACCCTCATCACTCCATATACAAATCTGAAATCACTACGTTCCTCACATAAAAATCTTCTACATACCTCTAAACCTAACAACAAGGATGGTGAATCTCTTTTCTCTAACGCTGTTGGAAAAACTTGGAATCTTCTCCCCAGTGACCTTTCCTCTCTTCCCTCTCCATCTCTCCATCACTCTTCAAAAATAGACTGAAACTTTGCCTTACAACACACTGGTTGTGCCCCTGTACTAAACCTGACTAGGCATCTATCCATCAGATTAACTTAGCTCTGCTTATCCCAGACTACTTATAAGCTTCTACATATTTTATTATAGATTTTTTTTCTCTTTATCTACTCTGTGTCTAGATTTATTCTCTTAAAATACACTGTGTTTAGTCTCTCTAAATACAAAGTTTTCTCTTATACAAAATTTTATTAGGAAATGTGTTCAAATGGCTAACCATAGCTGAAATGTACCATGATTCCTGTTTTACTGAAATGCAACAAAATGTAATTGAATGTGATTAGTATATGTCAATTTAGCTGTATTTGTAAATGTCTCATATTATAAATGATATTGTGTTTTTTTTTCTGCGTTTGTTGGAGCTTTTCTCCTCGGGCCTCCACTGAAAATGGATATATATCTAGTTGGACTAGCCCGGTCAACAAATGTAAAATAAAATAAATAAATAAAATAATCTATAGAAAGTTACAATTTGGATTGTGGTCTTGCCCAGAATTAGTTGCACTTGGATAATCTCGGATGCATTATGCTGAGCAACTAGCCTGGAGGTGTGGATATCCTTAATGAATATGGACACACCTCCGCCTTTACTGTTTCTCCAGGTTAGGTGGCTGAAAGGTGTGGTATGAATTATAGCCTGGTAATGCAGGGGTGCTAAAACACAAAACCTTCAACGCTGGCCCCAATAAAGGCTGTCCATCCTGAAGCTCTGCAGATCACCACCAAACACAAATGACTCCAAAACGAACTTTGGATAATAAGGTAGTCAGTCCACAAATATAAAACAAAGTTTAATGTTGAAAAGAACAAAATAAAACACAACACAAACTGCTGGATTAGTTTCTTTCTCTTACTAATTACTTCACAAACTGTTGCAAAAGAGAGTAAAATCCCATGAGTGGAGGAGCTCCCTGGTCAGCTTCAGTAAGAAGCTGAGAACCCTGATAAAATCCTCCAAAGCTAGTTATGAAAACAAAATCATCACTGATTCTAAAGACAACCACAAAGCATTCTATAGCTATGTCAAGAATCTCAATGGCAACACTCAGATCTGCTCTGAGTTACAGCACAATGGCACTAAATATACAGACCCAACTGATATTGCCAACATCCTGGCCGATAGGTTCAGTGCTAACTTTACCCCCCTCTCACCCCCTAAAGAGCCCATCTCTATACCGGAAGAATGCAAAGTTCCTGTAATCATGGCTGCACAGGTAAAAACCACACTCTCCAAAGCGAAGAACACAGCATCCATGGGACCAGACAACATCCCAGGCTGTGTTCTACACGAGTTACAGAATGAACTGGCACACCACCTAAGTACCATGTTCAATCATAGCCTCACCTCAGGCTCTGTGCCTGCTGAATGGCGCACAGCAACAGTTATCCCACTCCACAAGGGGGGAGCCACCACGGACCCTGGGAACTACCGCCCCATTAGCCTGACAAGCCTGGTCTGCAAGGCCTTGGAATGTATCATCGTGGAACTTATAAACAAAGACATTGGTAATCTCCAAACTCTGGACCCCCATCCAGTTCCAGTTTGTAAAAGGCAGATCATGTCTCCTAAACCTGATAGACTTCTTTGAAGCAGTCGTCAAAGCCATAGACAAGGGTAAGGTGGTTCACACAGCCTATCTAGATCTTGCCAAGGCTATCAGCACCATCCCCCACTCTGGAATTATAGATAAACTCACTAAACTAGGTATAAATCCCTATGTCACAAGATGGGTTGGCAACTGGCTCACTGACAGAACCCACACTGTGAAAGTAGCAGACTCCAAATCCGACTTCAGACCAGTGACAAGTGGAGTACCACAGGGTTCAGTCCTGGGTCCCCTCCTGTTTGGTATCTACTTCTCTGAAGTACAAGCTAACACAGAAGGTCTTTGGCTAATGAAGTTTGCAGATGACTGCAAACTAGGAGCTATAATCGAAACTCCTAATGATGTGGACATCCTACAAAAGGGCCTCACTGAGACAGATGCCTGGTGTCAAAGCCATGGACTCAAGCTGAATGCCAAAAAGTGCATTGTCATCCCCTTTGGTAAAAACTCTGTACCCATGAACTACAACATAGGCAGTAGTATACTTAACAGTAAAAGTGTGATAAGAGACCTTGGGACACAGGTAAACAGTAGTCTCTCCTTTGATAATCACATCGCCACAGTAGTCAGGAAATCCTTCTACGTGGCACACCACATCACAAAAGGTTTCTCATCCAGAAAAAAAAGAGGTCATTGTTCCCCTCTACTCATCACTCATTAGACCCATTATAGAGTACAACACCCCTTTTGGTATGTACCTCACAAGACATCTACAACAACTGGAAAGGTTGCAGAAATACCTCACAGAGGATTACCAGCCTCAAACAGATGCCCTACGCAGACAGTCTAAAAAAACTCCAGCTTTAGTCCATCGTATATCGCCTACTCAGAGGTGATCTCTGCCTAACATACAAAGCTATGTCAAACCCAGAGCTGTTGGACATGCTCCACTTAAAGAAATCCCAATCCCTCTGAGCTACATGCTTTAGGGTCCTAAACCTTGTCACCACAATAAGCAGAACATGCCGGAGGGATAGATTCCTGTCCCAGAGACTTCCCATACTCTGGAACAAACTACCTATCTATATCAAACAAAGCTTCTCATTAGCACTCCAAGAAAAATCTTGATGATTGGATGGAAAATAGGATATTCACCCCGGGGATCACCTCTGTGGCTCTGCTTGACAGTGGCACAGGAAAATAATTTTCTTGGGAGGCAAAAGCCAGGGTACCTTTTTGGCTGGGCTTGTATAGGCCACAGGGCTGATAACCTAGTACCTACCTATGAACCTATGAACCTATGAATGACTTGTGAGTAGGGGTAAATAAATAGTCCCCCAATCTCTTAAAGTTTTGTTTTTAATGGGGTTAATTAAACTATCTGGATATCGCCTTTCACCAAAAGTGTATGAACATAATTAATTTCTTTAATAAAGTGATTTTCCTCTGATGTCATCCTAGCTATTCTCACCATCTGTTCCTTGAAAATATTGTGTTTTAAAAAATGTGGGTGGTCACTATCATAATATAAATAGGAGTTAGAAAAGCACTTTTTTCTATAGATGTTAGCTCTAAACCTGTTATTAGTATTATCCTTAATAAGTCTAACATCTAAATAGTGAATAGCATTCAAACCTACCTCATGTGTGAATTGTAAAAACTCAGTACTGCTGCTCAAAAATTCCATATATGAGACAATCAACTCACATGGTCCCTTCCATAAAATAAATATATCATCCAAGAAATTATAATATCTATCTATATTCTCATAATAACTGGAATTGAAAACAAAATGTGAGACAGTATGCAGCACAGCTGAGAGCAGAATCAGGGACAGCATGCAGCATAGCTGGGAGCAGAATCAGAGACAGCATGCAGCACAGCTGGGAGCAGAATCAGAGACAGCATGCAGCACAGCTGGGAGCAGAATCAGAGACAGCATGCAGCACAGCTGAGAGCAGAATCAGAGATAGCATGCAGCGCAACTGAGAGCAGAATCAGAAACAGCATGCAGCACAGCCGGGAGCAGAATCAAAGACAGCATGTAGCACAGCTAAAAGCAGAATCAGAGACAGCATGCAGCATAGCTGAGAGCAGAATCAGAGACAGCATGCAGCACAACTGACAGCATAATCAAAGACAGCATGCAGAACAGCTGAGAGCAGAATCAGAGACAACATGCAGCACAGCTGAGACCAGAATCAGAGACAGTATGCAGCACAGTTTAGAGCAGAATCGGAGACAGCTGGCAGTACAGTTGAGAGCAGAATCAGAGACAGCATGCAGCACAGCTGAGACCAGAATCAGAGACAGCATGCAGCATAACTGACAACAAAATCAGAGATAGCATGCAGCACAGCTGAGAGCAGAATCAGAGACAGCATGCAGCACAGCTGAGAGCAGAATCAGAGACACCATGCAGCACAGCTGAGAGCAGAATAAGAGACGGGGTGCAGCACAGCTGAGAGCAGAATCAGAGACAGCATGCAGCACAGCTGAGAACAGAATCAGAGAGAGCATGCAGCACAGCTGAGAGCAGAATCAGAGACAGCAGGCAGTACAGCTGAGAGCAGAATCAGAGACAGGGTGCAGCACAGCTGAGAGCAGAATCAGAGACACCATGCAGCACAGCTGAGAGCAGAATAAGAGACGGGGTGCAGCACAGCTGAGAGCAGAATCAGAGACAGCATGCAGCACAGCTGCGAGCAGAATCAGAGAGAGCGTGCAGCACAGCTGAGAGCAGAATCAGAGATAGCATGCAGCACAGTTGTAAGCAGAATATCAGTCAAGGAAAGCAGATGTTATAGTAAGTGATGGTTGTACAAATCATGGAAGAGTGACTACTGGGACACCACACACCTCTGCTTTTAAGGAAATTTGCCACTGCCAGAGAACTGGACTAGGGCTATGTTCTTCTGCAGATTACAGCAGCCTCTAAAACAAAACCTATCTGACAAAATGTGCAAACATATTTTGGAAATGCTAGCACTGGCAACACCATGGGAGTTTGGATTCAGTGCTAGGCGCAAAATCTTAAACACTGCTAATACAACCAAAATGGTACCAACAGTCAGGAAACAGCAGTGTGACCACAGGTTTGAAATATCAGATCATTTCAAAGTGCAGTGTTCTTCCACTAAGAAGAATGCAGGCTTACTGGTGCAGGACTACACAAACATCAGTATATTCATCAGGAAGGGAAAAGTACTGCAACTGTACTACTAATTATACACACAGATCAACTAAACCTTGAACTGCTTCATCCACACCCCCCAAAAAAGGGATGCAAACAAGGCATCTATATTTTTATAAAAGAAAACTTACAAGATAAAAAAAATTAATCCTTAGTAGTTTGCTTTGAAAGCCAGGAGAACAATTTACAAATGGGCAGAAAACCCAACAGGAACATGCCAATAACCTTTTATGACACGGTCAGTCCCCAATGCAAAAATAAAGTGATTATCCCAAAATAACAAATACAGATGCCAATTACTGTTACTTTATTGTCACACATTTGTAAAAGCTTATTTACACTCTATAAAGACTTAGATATTCCTTGTTTTAGAACATAATGCAAAAAGGAGCCTTGCATGTAAACCAAAGAGCTAAAGATCAGGCCCAGAAGCTGGGCACGGTGGTGAAGAGTTACCAGGAGAAAATAACTGATTAGTGAAGGTTTTTCCCCCTAAATACCACTCCGCTGAAAGCAGAAACAGTCTGTCAGTAGAAGTGAAGATCAAAAGATGGCCGAATCCTAGCCTGCATTGGACAGACAACGAGGGGCATTGCAAAACAGAAGAGGGAGTGTCACCAAAATCTGCAAAGACTGATAAGTCAGAAATGACTGTACAAAGTAGGTGGGCCCAGTGATTAATGATTGGCAGATTCCAAGTTTCTGTGAATGAAAGCACCTTACAGTTTATATTCTTTCATGCTGGGTTTGCTAAAACTACTGTATTTTTTTTATAGAGGTCTGCAGTAGATATTAGGGAAAAATAGAATAATTCCATGAAAGAGTCTTAACTAATATACAGACTGCTTACCAGTTGTAACCCCTATGAAATCTTAACCAGTTTTGGAACATTCAGAATGTGACATATCAGCTAAGTCCTGCAAATGGATTGCCTTTATATAGCACAGGTAACCTGCGTTCATGTACAACTCACAAGTTTGACTGTAGTGGCAGAGAAGAATGGGTGGGGTGTGCCCATCCTGGGATAATGCAGGGAGAAAACTCAGCATGTACTGTATCACTTCCCTCAGTGTGAAAGAGATAAAACATATGAGGACTAAAGAAAATGGTTAATGTTAAACTTTTAGTTATGTACTTACCATAACTTCGGATGTATGGGATCCATCTCGCCTACATTCATAACTGATGTGTTCGGAGCCGATCCATCGGCCCCGACTCGGCCACTATATAGTAGAACAAAGTCTCTAATTGGCTGGGCTACCCCTTATCCCAGAATGCACCACGCCTGCTTCCCCAGATCTTGTTTGTTCGCTTTTATATACCTACACCCAGGCACAGAAACATACCAACAACTGTAACAACTAAAGTCCTTCAAGAGAAAAACTCAGTAAGTAGCAACATTTCCTCCAAGTCCAATGGGAAGGGGGAAGGAGGGCGGGTACGTATGAATGTAGGTGAGAGGGATGCCATACATCCGAAGTTATGGTAAGTACATAACTAAAAGATGTAATGGGATCCTATCTCGCCTACATTCATAACTGATGGGACAGCATCCCTAGCACCTAAATCCTGGGTGGCTCATTGGAAAACACTCCTGAGAACTGTGGAACCAAAGGAAGCTCTACCTCGAGAAGCCACATCTATCTTGTAATGAGAAATGAAGGTGTGCAGAGAAGTCCAGGTAGCGGCCGCACAGATATCATCTATCGATAATTTGGAGTGGAACGCTACAGAAGTAGCCATTGCCCTGGTAGAATGAGCCTTGACTGGGAATGGTAGCTCTTTGCCGGACTGTGAATAGATGAATGAGATGCAATCTTTAATCCATTTGGCTATGGTGGTTTTAGCCACCGGTTGACCCAACCTATTTTCCGCAAAGGACACAAACAGCTGATCTGACTTTCGTGTCTGATTGGTCCTATTTAAATAAAAATGCAGTTGTCTGTGAACATCCAACTGATGGAAGATATATTCTGCGCTATTGGAGAATTTGGGAAAAACCACAGGAAGCTCCAAGGATTGTTGAATGCATAAGGGGGATGCTACCTTGGGCAAGAAAGAGGGATTTAATTTGAGAGACACTCTGTCTTTGTGAAAAATCAAATAAGGGGGATTAGAACAGAGAGCCTGAAGCTCTGAGACCCGCTTGGCAGAGGTTATTGCCACCAAAAAGGCGGTTTTCCAAGATAGAAATTTTATATCACAAGTAGCTGCTGGTTCAAAGGGACGGGCAGTTAAAGAAGCTAGAACCATACTCAGATCCCAAGGGGGCACAGGATGGGCTATTCGGGGCCGAAGGAGCCACGCTCCTTTAAGGAAAGATTTGCAAAGCCTGTTTGCCATTAAGGAAGGCTCAAAGGAGACATGAAAATTAGAGATAGCCGCCAGTTGGACTTTAATTGTGGTAACTGAAGAGCCCAAATGAAACAAAGAAGCCAGGAATTCCAAAACCTGAGGTACTGGGGTGGTAAGGGGATCTATACCTCATTGCTGGGCCCAAATAGCAAACCTCTTCCACTTGCTGGAATACAATTTAATAGTGGAAGGTTTGTGAGAAGAGGATAAAATGTGGATGACGTCTGGAGAAAGAGAGTTATCTCTGACCAAGGTTGGAAGTGGAGTAACCAGGCAGCCAACCTCAAGGACCTGAGGGATGGATGAGACTGTCCCAACTGATGAGTTAACAGGTCGGGCACCAGGTCCAGAAACCATGGGCCCTCCACCGCATACCTCAGAAGGAAGGGGAACCAAACCTGACGAGGCCAGTGTGGAGCGATCAAAATCATGTCGCTTCCTAGATAAATCGCCTTCTGTATCACCTTCGGGAGAAGGGGAACCAGAGGGAAAGCATAAAGTAGACCGGGGGGCCAACTGTGAGCTAGAGCATCCCTGGGAATCTGCCCCTGAGAGGGAGTCAGAGTAAAGAACTCCCTGCATTTCGCATTGTGAGGGCTGGCGAACAAGTCGCAACAAGGGAGGCCCCACTTGGCGAAAATGTTTGCAGCGACCCTGTCGTTGAGGGACCACTCATGGGGTAACAGGAGAGTCCTGCTCAGCCTGTCTGCAATCACATTGGATTTCCCCAGAATGTGCGTTGCCACTAGGAAACGCTGGGTAGAAATCGCCCAATGCCACACTCTCATGGCCTCTCGGCAAAGAGGGTAGGACCTGGTTCCGCCTTGCTTGTTTATATACCAGACTACCGACATGTTGTCGGATAGGATCGCAATAGTACCCCGGGGGAGAACATAATGAAGTGCTTGCAACACCAGTAGCACCGCTCTCATTTCCAGGATATTGATATGTAAGTGCGTTTCGTGAGCCTGCCACGTACCTTGGACAGACCTGTCCAGATAATAGGTTCATAGGTTTATACTAGGCTATCTGCCCTAAGGCATTTATAAGCCTAGCCCAGAGTTTTTGTGGCTTACGCCACCCCTTATGTTAAAAAATACTGTGCCCATTAGTTTGTTGTGCCTCTGTCCAGCAGTGACACAGAGATGATTCCCGGGGTAAACCTACGATCTCCCATCCACCGGTCAAGATTTCTCTTGAACAGAGCCAGTGAGGTGCTCTGCCTCACATGGACCGGGATTTTATTCCACAACATAGGGAGTCTCTGGGTGACAAATCTATCCCTCCAGCATGTCCTATTTATATCTGTGCTAAGGTTTAAGTCGCTTGCTCTAGTGGATCTGGTAGATTTGGATTTTTTGAGGTGCAGCATGTCCATTAATTCCGGGTTGGACATGGCCTTGTATGTCAGGCACAGGTCACCTCTGAGCAGACGGTATGCGACTGAATAGAGCTGGAGTTTCTTCAGTCTGGCAGCATATGACAGATTTTGGAGTCCCTTTATCCTTTTGGTGAGGAACTTTTGGGGTTTCTCCAATTGCTGCAGGTGTCGGGTGAGATGCATCCCGAATGGGGCATTGTACTCGATCATTGGTCTGATAAGTGAAGAGTACAGGGAAACAATGACCTCACTTGATCTGGATGTGAATCCCTTCATGATCAGGTGGGCAATGTAGAAGGTTTTTTTAACCACTTTAGCAATGTTAGTGTCAAAAGAAAGGCCACTGTCAACCTGGGTCCCCAGGTCCCTGATAACCTCTTCTGTGCTTAGTGGATTGCCACCTATATGGTAGCTTGGGGTTACCTTGTTTTTCCCTAAGGGTATGACTATACATTTTTTGGCATTTAACTTCAGGCCATGGCTCTGGCACCAGCTATCAGTTTCCGTGAGACCCCTCTGAAGGATATCTGTGTCCAATGTACTTTCCACTATGGCTCCCAGTTTGCAGTCATCTGCAAACTTTGTCAGCCATAGTCCCCCTATGTTAGCCTGTACTTCTGAGAAGTAGATGCCGAACAACAGGGGGCCAAGTACTGAGCCCTGTGGGACACCACTTGTGACCGGCTTGGAGTCTGACATGGCGCCAGCTACTCTAACCCTGTGGGTTCTGTCCTTTAGCCAGTTTGCAACCCATCTTGTGACATATGGGTTTACATTTAAGCTGGTAAGTTTCTCTATAATACCCGAGTGGGGTATTGTGTCGAAAGCTTTTGCAAGGTCAAGGTAGGCTGTATGGACTGCCTTTCCCTCATCAATGGCCTTGGTGACTGTTTTGAAGAAGTTGACCAAGTTCAAAAGGCATGATCTGCCCTTGACAAAGCCAAACTGGGTCGGGTCCAATGTCTGCAAGTCCCCTATGTCTTTGTTTATGAGTTCCATTATGATCCTCTCCATAGCTTTGCAGACCAGGCTTGTTAAGCTTATGGGGCAGTAATTACCAGGGTCCGTAGAGGCACCGCCTTTGTGGAGTGGGACCACAGTTGCCGTACGCCACTCCTTGGGCACATATCCTGTGGTAAGGCTAAGATTAAACAGCTGCCTTATGTGCGGGTTTAGTTCCTCATTGAGTTCATGTAGCACACAGCCGGGACACCATCCGGTCCCATTGATGCTGTGTTTTTAGCTTTAGAGAGAGCAGCTTTCACCTGCGCATTGGAGATGTCTGGGAGGCTGCACTCGCTGGGGTAGTTATCTCTCCTTTGGGGAGAGGGGTGAAGTTTGCACTGAACCTGTCTGCCAGTATGTTGGCAATGTCTGTGGGTTCAGTGATTTTTGTATCATTTTGGACTAATTCTGAGCATATCTGGGAGTTTCCACCCAGGTTTCTAACATAGCTGAAGAAGGCCTTATGATTGTCTTTTGAATCTATGGCAATTTTTCTCTCAAAGTTGGCCTTGGATGATTTTATGAGTGCTCGTACTTTTTTACTAATAATGATTAAAGGTGTCTTCTCTTTTATGGATTTTGCTCTATCATGTAACAGCTTTCTCCTCTTATTGTAAAGTTTGTTTATGGCTGGGGTCCACCAGACTGGACGTTTGCCCTTGGTGGAAAGAGTCTTGGTTTTATTAGGGATTGCCTGATCCATGCAGTCCTGGAGGTGTTCGTAGAAGGCATTTGTAAGGGCTTCCGCAGCTTGGGTTGTGGTTTCCACTGGCTCGGGGGCCTTGAAGGGTACCACACCAGTCTTGAGTAGTGTGAAGTTTGCTTTAGAGAAGTTCTTCACTGTGGTCTTTTTTGTTTGGGGTGGGAGCGGGATGTGGATATCCAGTGAGATTAGTTTATGATCTGATCTCACCAATGAGGGATATACTTCCGGTGTGGAGCATTTTGTCCCCATGTTTGTGATGATGAGATCTACTTCATTTTCTCCTTTTGTGGGAATGGTGACTAGTTGTTCCATGGCATTTGAATTTATGAATTCCAGGAACCTTTGGGCTAGAAAGTTTGGGCTTGAGTAATGTTCCCAGTCTATATTCGGGTAGTTGAAGTCACCCAATATAATGGTGTTTGGAGATACATTTATACCCTCTAGTGTCTTCAGGAAGGCTGTGTGGGGTTCCTGAGTTTGAGAGGGTGGCCTGTAGCATGCTACAAATTGTAGAGCAGTTTTGCCTATGGTTAATTGCACCTGGATGGTTTCTGATGCTTCGTGCATTGCCACCAACCTGGAGGTGTGGGTATCCTTGATGAATATGGATACACCCCCTCCTTTTGTGGTGTGGTCCGGGTTTTGGGGCTGGAACGCATGATATGAGGTAAAACCTGATAGTGCCGGGGTGCTCTCAGGAGCCTTGAACCAGGTTTCAGTCACAGCACAGACATCAATGTTCTCCATACTGAGAAGGGCCTCGAGTGCATGCATTTTGAGATTTAGACTTCTGGCATTGAGCAGCATTACCCTTAGTTTCTTCCCATTTTGTTTTCTAGGGTGGTAGGTTTAGAATTTAAGCCTTGCCTAAAAAGGCACTATGGGGTGGCAAGAGCCTTAGCCAATATCCGGAATCCCAGGGGTGACAGGTGCAAGCCGTCCCTTGCGAAGCAGCGTGGCTTGCCAAGCATGTCATCCCAGGCAGACAGACACTGGATCCCCTTTGAATGACACCAGAAATTAAGCCAATTGTTAAAGCTGATCATCTTGTCTCTATGTTGTGGCATCATTCTTGGTGAAGGAAGGATGCTGCTCAGGGTCAGGGTCATACCTGCCTGGGCTACATAATCAGAGAGCTCCTCTATGTCTCTTTTCATGTAGTCCAGGGAGGTACATCTCAGGTCGTTCACACCAGCATGGACAATGACTGTGTCATATTTGTACTTGCTGTGGAGTGACCCGAGTGCTTGTGTTATGTGGTGGATTCTAGCGCCCGATAGGCAGCTTACTGTGACCCTCTCCTTGTTCAGCCTGGTGAGTGGGACGTCAGTGTGTCTGACTATGGAGTCACCTACGGCAAGTATGTTTGGTGTTGTATTTAGCCTTAATGCCCCTCCACCCATTCTGGGAGGTGTCCGTGGTCACCGTGGCGACAGGAGGCTGAAGGGCAAAGGGTTGCCCCTGGTCCAGGTTGGACCGAAGCAGCCACCAACGTAGGTCCTGACGGCAAGTTTCCATAATGTGGACCAAATGGTTCAAGGGGAGATCTTGAAAGGACCATTGAACCAACAGTAGCCATTGCAGCACCCGCATGTGCAGCCTGGCTAAGGGGACTAGAAGAATAGTCGAGGCCATCGTGCCCAATAACTGCAGAATCAGTCTGATCTGGGTAACAAGGTTTGAACCTGAGACTGCAGGGCCTGAATCCTTTCTACCGGCAAGAATGCCCGCATTCTTCTTGTGTCTAACTCTGCGCCTATAAAGGTAATACGCTGAGATGGCTGCAGCACAGATTTTCCCCAATTGAATGTGATTCCTAGTGAATGACCCAAACTGACTGTGGTCATAAGCACCCGAACTAATAGATGCTTGGTGGTGGCAGTAAGGAGCCAGTCGTCTAGATAGGGAAACACTTGGAATCCTAGACTTCTCAAGTGAGCTGTCACTACTGCCAGGCACTTGGTGAACACCCTGGGGGCTGTGGTGAGACCAAAGGGCAGTGCTCGGAACTGGAAATGACTGGTTCCCAGGCGGAAGCGTAAGTGACTCCTGGACTCTTGACTTATCAGGATGTGATAGTAAGCGTCCTTGAGATCTATGGAGCACATCCAGACATCCTTCTCCAATAACGGGAGAATGGACTGAAGGGTGACCATTCGGAATTTGGATTTTTTTACAAAGCGATTCAATGATTTGAGGTCCAAAATGGGCCTTAAGTCCCCTGTCTTTTTTGGCACCAAAAATAGTCTTGAGTAAGTTCCTGATCCGATCTGGTCGATGGGGACAGGCTGGATGACTCCTTTTCTTAGCAGCTTTGAGACCTCGACCACTGCTTGATCCCGCTGACTGGGTGGCACATCCGGGATTGTCCTGATAGGAAGAGGGGGCTTTATGAAAGGGATGAGATAGCCTCTGGTTCTGGTTCGGAGCATCCACTGATCCTTGGTGATAGATTCCCAAGCTTGTGGGTGTTCTGCAAAGCGACCCCCGACTGGCTCCGGAGATGCACAGTCGGGCCACATCTCAGGGACGGTGAGCGTAGGATGTACCACGAAAGGAATCACGGTCTCCAGAGTTGCGGGGGCCTCTGCCGCCTCTGGGGCGGCGTCTTCCTGATTCCCCCCCCTGTCTCTAGAGGGGGGATCACTTGGTGGAGTAGGGAAAGACCTTTGAGATTTTCTGAACCACATTTTCTTTCCTCTCTGGGCCTTGGGGTAAGGTCTAGAGGGAGCGGAAAAACGGGCCCCCACGGCAGTCAAGGTCTTGCCCTCCTGCTCGCATCGAGTCAGTGTGTCCTTCACCTTGGGTCCAAACAGGGATGACCCATCAAAGGGGGCGTCGGTGAAGGAAGACTTAAAGGCCTCCGCAAAGGGACACAAGTGTAACCAGGCATGTCTTCTAAGAGCCAGGCCTGTTCCCGCTGCTCTACTCGCCCCTTCGGCTGCATATGAAATGAGCCTCATGGACGAGTTGACTATCGAAGATAGGGTAGTCATCTGGGCGCCAACAGTTTGGGCTAACGCCTCAGGAAGATTACCAGTAAGAGACTCACCTAACTCTTTGAGGAGGTCCCTTTGGAGCCTGATAAAATGACAAAGATAATTCAGCGACCGCAGGGTAAAGGCCGCTGAAGAAAGGGTACGCTTCCCATACCTATCCATGCTCCTGGAATCCTTATTAGGAGGGTGAATAGACGTTGAAGCCTCTGCCACGTCCTGCTGAGTGGCCGATGCCACCACCATTGCATCTACTGCAACTCCTTTGGTCAAAAATTCCTTTTGAGGAGGGGCTGAGAGGAACTTGTTTGGCCTGGTGGGCACCAGTTCCACAGAGTCAGGGTGTTCCCACACCCTTCGGGAAACTAAATCTAGCAATTCATCGAAGGGTGGAGACACCCAGGAGGCGGAGGGCTGGGCCCCAAAAGCCTTGAGGAAGACTGACTCCTCTGCGGAAGGGGTTTTGGACTGCCAATTGCCTCTCTGTCTCAGGATCTCGAGGATATCTGAGAATGAGACATCATCCGAGGACGATTTTGGGGACCCCTCCGCATCATCGAGGTCAGTATCTGATGTGATAGACTCATCCTGGGAGTCAATGTGCTTCCTCTTGCACAATTTTTTCCTTGGAGGTTCATCAGAAGCGGATTCAGAAGGACCTCCCAGAAGAAGGGAACCCCCCAAGGGGGTATCCTCAGGCTCTGGGGCCTCGCTGTCATGGGAATGAAGCACACCAGAAGCACCAGTTCCCAAGTCTAGGGACGGAGAGGTAGAGACTTGCTGAGCCGGCAAGGACATGGCCAGCGCACTCCTCATGGCCTCAAAAGCAGGACCTCCAGACTCTACGGAGGACACCGGCTGAGAGACCACGACGGTACCGGGAATACCTGCGGCCGACGCTCCAAGGGGGAGACTAGGCACCGAAGCTACCAGTTCCAAAGTGTTCCCCTCGGCCCCGACTGAGGAAGTCCCGGTACCGAACCCTGTCACCGAGGACAGGGTAGGAATGATGGTCGGAACCGAGAGGCTCCGAAGGAGTCTCGGTTCCGACTGGACGACTCTGCTCCGCTCCACCATCACCGACTCCAATGGTTCCGAAGAGGTTGGAGGAGGAATCGAGTGCATAGAAATGGGGGCTGGCTCCGGAGCTGAGTGGGCTGGAGCCAAGACCATTTTTGCAAAAACCGGGGACTGGAAAAGCCTCTGGATAACTCTGTCCAAATCTGAGTCCGATAACCTGGAAGATTTAGAGGAAATAGATGGGGGCCGAGACAACTTCTCTCTCGGCTCCGATAGATCAGGGGACCGGCTTCAAAATGGCTCCAACACCATCGGCACCGGAACCGGAACCGTATGAACAAGTATCGGCGCTGAAAGAGACTTCAGGGCCGAGGGAGGAGAGTCTGAGCTGCACACCTCCAACGGCTCCGAGACCAAAGGAGCCGAAGCAGGTGATTCACCTCTCGATCCCTCAACCTGTGGCTCCGACACCAATGGAGCCGAGGAAAGAGGTATCGAGGCAGACCCTTCCACCCGAGGCTCCGAAGCCATTGAAGCCGAGGTAGAAGAAGTCAACCTATGCTTCTTGGAAGTCGGTTCCGACGGACTGGTCGGAGCCGACGACCTTTTCTTTTTAGAAGCTGGAGAGGAAGGAGAAGCCAAGGCTTCCTCAAAAGAGGGCTTAATAAGGCCCTTAAGGATCAATTTATTTTTACGTTCTTGAAGGACCCTAGAGGAAAAAGCATGACAAACACTACATGTTTCCTGCAAATGTTTCGGTCCTAAACAATAAACACAAACAGCATGGCTATCAGTAATAGACATTTTGTAATTGCACTTGGTGCACTTTTTAAAGCCAGACTTCTTCTCTTTAGACATCCTAGCACACAACAATTTTTACCACAAAAAGTAACCTTAAAGTAGGGCACGAGCCCTTGACTCAAAAACGGGACTGGCCCGAGATACAGAACACGAATCGGGCGGGAAAACCTCTAACTTAAACAGGCTCGATCAATCAAGTAGATCTTAAAATAGACAAAAATTCAAAAGATTGTCTCACAAAAAAATCACATTAACTCACAAATAAGGGCAAGGGCCCTCTAACTTAAACGGGCCTTGCCCGGTAAGTATAAAAAATATCATTCACACCGAAAACTTTTCACACACACACGTAAAGCTGTTAAAACAGCTGTTTGTTAAATTTCTGAAGAAAACCCTAGGTCAAAAAGACCAAAATGTATACAAAAAAACCACTTAGCTCCAGCCAAGTCGAGACCACGTCTAGCTTGAAAAGCGGCAAACGAGATCTGGGGAAGCAGGCGTGGTGCATTCTGGGATAAGGGGTAGCCCAGCCAATTACAGACTTCATTCTACTATATAGTGGCCGAGTCGGAGCCGATGGATCGGCTCCGAACCCATCAGTTATGGATGTAGGCGAGATAGGATCCTATTACATCCATGTATTTCATTTTGAAATATGTTAACTCATCTCTTGAAGAAGCTTAATTTGTAAATTACTTTATAGGCAGGGCACAACCCGTGTACATCTGACAAAGTGTCATCCCTAAGCTGATACAAGTATTTACAAGTGCTAAACACAGACTAGCATTTGAGGGTGGGATGCAGCTATAACCCTTCAAGATGTGCAGTTAATAAAAAGAGGATACAGAGGCACGGAGAGATGAAGTCAGTAATTCTCCACTACAATTTCAATGTTTCCTTAAAGTATATTAGGCAGTCAGTTGTCTAGCTGCAGAAAAGGATGGTCATCAGCACTGGTATATGTGAATATGACAGGCATGAGGTATTGTAAAACAACGGCATTGGTGGACTATTTGCAAAACAAAACATGCTCATTAAATATCTACTGTTTTTAGGCTATTAATTCAGAGCTGAAGGTCTAGGAAGTAACCACTCCAGGGACATAGCAAACAAAAATAAAGGCAGACACACACAGAACAAGAAGTCAGGAGCTGTTAGCCTTGACAGTATTAATCATTCAAGTATTAGATTGTGTTACAGTTTACAGTTACAGCTTCTGACCTCTAGCAAACAAGGCTACACCATTATACGTTATCTACATGCTTTTAATGAGCAACTGAATGTCTGGGAGAGAGTGAAGAAACTGAAGCAGATACATTTTATTAAAGTACTGATGTGACGAAGCAATGTACAAAGAAAAGTCAACATAGTAAGTGCAAAAGGAAAATTCTACAGTAATGAAAACAAATAAGGTTAAAATATATATTTGAGCTGTAAAATAAACAAATACAAATTAGGTGCTTTCTCTGAATGACTGAAAAGTATGTCAAGAGCAAAAACATACAAAGTAAAACAGTTTCAAACATGTATAGAACATAAAACTGTCCCATGTTCAAAAGTGTATCAAGTCCATATTGTATACATAGTCACAAATAATTCCAGTGGAGCAAGTCTCAAATATAAAAATGTAGAAATGCAAATTGATCAATCTGCAGGTTAAATTCCACAAAGCACAATCCAGGCAAGATGCTCACAACATACATTCCGTGCACAAGTGTGGAATGACTTTACATATGCAGTGGTGTGCTGGTACTCCTTAAAAGAGAAGACGCTGTCACCGCGATGTTAATAATTTTTTTTAATTAATTAGTATTTAAGCCTCCTGTCCAGAGTGGGCCCCTCAAACAAGGGGCCCCAGGGCGACTGCCTATGTCGCCTTGTGCTGGATCCAACTCTGCATTCATTACCAATGGTTCAAAAAATAGATGCAAGAAAACCAGCTATAGTAGTCCATGAAAAGACAAAAGTAGCATTGATTACTGAAATTGCTACACTCAGTGACTACAGTGTCTTACATACAGAGAGACAGAGTCATAAAATAACAGAATTTGCAGGCAGAAATGAGAGCAATGTGGAAGAAAGATATCCACATAGTCCCAGTAGTAGTAGGAGCAATGTGTCTTATAAAAAAGAATTAAAAAAAAAAAAAAAAAGTAATCTCTGTGGTATCCCCGAAGTCTCAAAACAACCCACTAAAGTGTAGTGGGTCCAAAAACAAAACAGTGTAAGAAACTTTTTTGTGTGGAAGATTTTCAGTCCATATATTTCTAGTTAATCACTGTATATTAATCAGATCAGACAATAGTAGTAGAAGTAGCGAACGTAAACTCGTCTTAAGTCAAAACAAAACAAAACAAAAAATAATAGAAAATATATAATTGCCTTGCTTGGATTACATTCGAATACTTAGTAATGCTATTGTCTGATCTGATTAATATACAGTGATTAACTAGAAATATATAGACTGAAAATCTTCCACACAGAGAAGTTTCTTACACTGTTTTATAAAAAAGAATTTAGAGTCAGACTTAGATATGCTAGTGATACATGTAAGTCCATATGAATTAGAGGAGTCGTTACCGGGCACACTACGGGTGCTGCGAACAGTATTGAAACAATGCTAATTTCATGAACTTTAATCATACTTTGACTTAAGAATAGGGTCCATTCCTGTCATGGTATTAGAAACCCAAAAGATTTGGAGAAATTAAAAATTAAGAAATATTAGAACAATACATTGTGTACATTTCTTTACCTTCTGTAATGGTATGTCAGTTTTATTTTTTCCTTTGTTGTTAAGTTTTGCTTTAATGTGCTTTACGCTGTCTTGAATGCCTGCCTTACGGTTATCCAATGTATCTACTTGTGGTAGCTTTTCATGCATCTACCAAAATTATCACTGTTTCTGAAAATAAATATTCCTTATGTTATGACCTCATTCAATGGCACCATGGCCTGGAACATTCATTTTATTTTAAGAGTCTGCTTTTTTTTTTACAACATTTTTCCATTATTTAAAGGTTATATGATATTCCTTTCTTCTTCTCAGGGATACACATACTATGCTCTTCATGCTCTTCTCAGTTAACACTTAGATTATAATATGTACTATTTTATTAAATGAGGCGCATCCCTCATGTCTTTGTTGTTACATGGAGAGGGTCTCCAAAACAGACCATAGTGTTTTTAGTACCATGGCAACACTACCACTTTGCCTGCCTGTCTCTCTCTCTCTCTCTCTTTCTATTTCTTTTCACATCAGTCCAATGTACTTTCTTTAGCATTGTATATAAACAGGAAATATCCAATAATGTAAGTAAGCAATGTGATAAAATCTCATGGCTTACAGGAAATAAACTAGCAGTGTCAAAAACCACGTAAAGAAGAAAAGGCAACAGCCTAAAAAACAACAGCCAGTTCACAAGCAGAATTTAATACAGCTTAGCGCCTCGGCATAGTAGCCTTCAATGAGCATAAATTACAAGCACACACCCACCACAATATATATCACAATTAATTAAACAATTACATACATCATTAATCAATTAAACTAAATAACATTTAAAGAAAAAAAACATACAATAAAAAACTAAAAATATTACAATATAAAATTTATAATAAACTTTTCCAATTTACTTCTAAATTCAAACCATTTGGTGACATAGTATTATATTTCAAGATATAAATAGTTTCCTTAAACAACAAAATATTTTTAATTAATCTATCATCACCTTTTTTAATAAAGACACTTTCTAAAACACAACATTCAAACAATGCAGCATTACTATTATGACACTCCATAAAATGCAATGCAATGGGACTAGTCACTACTCTTTTATTAATATCTCTAATATGCTCCTGCATTCTGATTTTAAATTTTCTCTTTGTCTCACCAATATAATATAACTTGCATGGACATCGAACACAATAAATAACTCCTTCAGAATTACATGAAGAAATATTCTTAGGTATAAATGAAATACCATTAATATTATCAAAATATGGCTTTACAAATTTACAAATATTACACTGGCCACAGACATTAGTACCTACTATAGTCAAATTATTATATACATTATCCAATGGGGGAATATAATAAGTATTAATTAATTTATCAGATCAATTCTGACCTCTTTTAAAGGACAATTTAGGAACAATAGGAAAAATCTTATAAAGATTTTTATCTGAAACAAGAAATTTCCAAAAATATTTAATAATATCCCAAATTTTATCACTATGAGAATTATAAACAGTCACAAAATAAATATCTGATATATCCTGCTTAGGACCCACTAAACACCTATTATTCCTATTAACAGAACTAACCATATTGTTAAAGGGCAAAAAACTGTTTATTTCTTGATTATTGTTACTAACAGTCCATTTATTACCCTTTTAACACTTGTTTTATCCATTAACTTATTAATAAACTAGCAGTGTCCCTGTTGAAGTACTACATTCTCCAGAAGAATATAGTGTTGGAAAGATCGTTTGCAGTATCACACAACAGAAAGGTGGTTAAAAATGAAAGTAGGACTCTCAAAGCTGCTTCTTGCCTGAAGACACCTCTTTATTTGTAAATACTACTAGACAGGCAGGTGAGCATTGCTCGGACAATGTGTGCTCACCTGACAGGACTGAACAATGGTGAAAGATATGAGTAAATGAACCCTTTACACTCTGTTTAAAACAATGGCACAAGTTGTAAATGATAACCAGTGAATGCATGTGCAATGGACAATGAAGCAAGGCAGAAATAACAAAAATAAAATGTACACATCTGTGGAAGAATCAATGTTTGTGCATCTATTATACAAAGACAGGCACATGGTAAGATGTGTGTAAAGGCTGGCACTATGCCATATACACCAGATGATACTAATGGGAATACACAATGGGCATGCAATTCCTGCAATCATACTGCACCTTGACAAAATGAAAAGCAAGTGCAGTGGTACTCAGCTGCACAACAGGTGCCACAACTATGATATACTGCACCTTGACAAAATGAACGCGAGTTCAGTGGTACTCAACTGCAGAACAGTTGCCACGCATGTGATATGTCAGGCATAAGTGGCACAGTAATGGACAGTGGCACAGAAGGGCTGTGCATCTGTCTGGAAGGGTGATCACAAAGCCACAAGGAAATTAACAAGTCAAGCTGCAAAAGTAAAACAAAAAAGACTAACACACTGGTGCAACCAAGGTGCAGTATATTTGACATTAGGATAGCACTGTCAGGGATAACTGTCAATCATCAGGACAATACCACTGTGCATGCATTATCTATATAAGCAGAGAGATATATGCAATGGTTACATTCTTTACCAGCATTGCTAACCTGGGCAGTAGTGTGCTAAGCAGATGAATCAGAGTTACACGGCTATGGCAGCATAGACAATCTTTCCTGCCTCCTCTTGTAGGTGATTCTGTTCTCCTGTATCTCTTCCCAAGATGAAAGACACAAAACAGAAAACAAAAAACAATATAAACAACATATCTATGGACTTCAAAATGATGCAGCGGTTAGCGTTGCCGCCTCACAGCAAGAGGTTCTCCGGTTCGATCCTCGGCTGGGGTACCTTCTGTGCGGAGTCTGCATGTCCACCCTGTGGTCGCGTGGGTTTCCTCCGAGTGCTCCGGTTTCCTCCCACATCCCAAAGACATACTGCAGGTGGATTTGACACTCTAAATTGGCCCTAGGTGTGAGTACGTGCATGTGTGTGCCTTCTGTGGAAGTTTGGGCACCGGGCTGGCAACTCGACACTGTAAAACTCCACTGCCAATCATGAGCGGACAGGTGATCCACTGTGGTGACCCCTAACCGGGAAAAAGCCAAAAGAAGAAGAAGATCTATGGACTTCAAAAGCAGCTCCTGGCTGGAGAAGGTCAGGGTGGCAACTTTTAATGTCACCATATCAATGATGGCAGAGCTAAACAGAATGGATGATTCCCACGGCATCACTCACCACTCTGGCATACGAGTGCCAGCCATCCACCTTGCACTAAGGACCCTCATAAGAGTCCTCCAGTAGGTATTCATAGTGGTGCAGATGCAGCAGATGAAGGAAAATGTATTTCCTTGCTGCACCTCTTAGAAACCCTTCCAAATTCTAGACTTCCAGAAGCCATATCCATGTTCCATATTGAAACTAGCAATAAAAATTCCAGCTTAACCACACTGAAACATGCCACAGAAGCCACATGATGTACATCAATAGGCAGCGTGGCACAGTGACGAAGCCCAGTGGCAATACGCAGTAGTGTGACCACAACAGAAATGTACAAGATGGGGACATGGAAATTACACACTCACTGCATACATTGTAGCACAGCTTTACCAAGATATACACAGTTTCATAGTGTAATTTCATTACAGTTACACAGTGTAATTTCATATACACAGTACAGTACCATGGCAATGTGCTGCTTTCCACAGTGCCTGGATGGCTGGATGGCATTGCACATCTGTAAGTTAATTGCAGAATTTGTCAAAATCACATGGGCATGAGATTATAATGGAGCTGCCCAGGCATATATAGACTGTACCACTTACTAGGAGGCATGTGCATGGTGAAGCACAAGCCCAGCTGGGCAATGTAGAGCTGACATTGTGCTGTGTTATTGGTGTTATTCAAAAACATTTCAGTGAAATGACCTCATTGGCATGGTTGCTGCATTATGAAGGCAGTAATAGAGTGAAAAAGCTGCAATCACCATTGTCGTGTGCACTGTACTATTGATAGAGCAACAGAATACAGTGAAGATATTTGGACAGAGAATTTCAGAGTATTGCACGTAGAAGAAAACCTGACAGTAGCAGCTGTTGTAATATCAGCAGGTGGAGATGTAGAATGTGTATCTGTACTATATGGAGAGGTTAGTTAACAGCAACCTGCATACTGCGGAGCTGACAACACAGCAGATGGAAAATGGCAATGACAGCAGAAGGGACATAGATCCAGCTGTTCTCAGCTCACCTGTGGGAGTAGCACCGCTGCATGATAGTGATGTCATAGTTCAGGTGGTCAAGGTGCACAGATGGGACACAGTTTTGTGTTGTCTGGGAGGCCACAGGCCATATGTTACAGCACAGTCTTTTTCAATGCTATCCACACTGGCTTGCTCAGTGGCATGGCTCGTGAAAACACAGTTGAGCAGGCATGCCATATGTTGTAGTCACAGCTGCAGCCTGGGTGGTGAATGGTTAAATGTGATGAGTGGCAAATTTATGACCAGGCACTGCCCATACATGTCAATGCAATTGTTTCATAACAGTAATGACAGCTGAAATAGTTCACCCCAACAGAGTCAGAGATGCTATTACAGGCACTATATATACATGACAGGTACATGCTTAGCACAGATAAATCCTAGAGGATATTCAGGGACTTGTGTGGCAGGACTTTCTGATGGATGTAAATGCTCTTGGTGGCTAGAACACAATCGCACAACAAATCTGCAGTAGGGTCATTAATATGCTGCGTCATGCTCATATGAAAGACCAGGCCATGCAGAGGAGAGAGAATGGACACAGATGGAGGAACACTATCGCACATCACCATTAAGGAAATGGAAGAGTCCTTGGTGTAACAGTCTTGGAACAATGAGAGAACATGACTACTTGGTGGCGGCCCGGATGTGGGAGCTGGACTGGTGGCAACTTCACGTATCTCTGTCAGGGATGCACCACATTGATATTATTATTATGTACTACTGCCAATATCTGTTGGTGCATAACTGTTATTTATTTACTTATTTTCCATTTGTTGACTGCAATGGGAAAACTGGGTACAAAAGTCCCTTGTCAGTGGAGGCCATGGCAAAAAGTTCTAGTCCATGCAGTACAATCAAAAACCTTTGAAGTTATATAATACCAACAGTGTCAGGAAGAATATAATTAAACTAAATTTTACAATGTCAAAATAGCTAAGATAGTAACTATACATACAGAAGTAAGTCTTCTTATACTAATTATACTCTGTACAGATATAGTTAAATAAATAATTATGTAGTAGGATAGATGTCACAATACATAGTATTAAGTTATTTACAAAGGGTGGAGAGCAAAATGTTGGTTTAATTTTGAGATATAAATGAAATGAGTGGTGAAAGAGTTAAGACAGGGATAGGGAGAAGGTTGGGTGGGTGATGATGGAGTGATAGTTGGTAACAAGTAGAGGAGAGTTGAGGTATAGTAGAAGAGAAAGAAGAAAGCAGAGATGTTATACTTATCCTGTAGAAGTGTAGTTACAGAGCCAGACTACATACCTAGCCCCAGCTTGAAGATGATAAACATCACTAGTACAGCTATGCCGCAGATGTCAGTAATGTGATATGTACCACAAGGTACGCATCTGCTTCTTCTGTTTAAAATATGTCACATATAATGCTGTTGTAGCACTTGGGGAATTGTCACATAGGTTCATTTATACACAAAAGTATTTCTCTGCTTGTCCTCATAGGTGCTAAAGTCATGAGATCCGCCAAAGTGGAACAAGACCTGCCTGATGACAGTGCAGCACTGACATCTGACTGTGATGTCAGCCTGTTCATTACATGGTTAGGCAGCATGATGCCACTGTCAGCAATGATTAAAATGGGGGGGCATTCTACCACCTATTTACACTGACCCTGATGTGATGGCTTTGGATCCCCCTCATGTTTAACCACTACCTGTGGAAGGACAGGCCATCCTTCACAGGACAACATAGAGCGCTCATTCATCATCTCCTTATGCAACAACAGTGGACAATGGTACCACTGTGGCTTGTGCAGAAAGCATGAGGGAACAGTGTGAAATCTAAGGGTGTGCAGGTCAGTTATCCAGGTGCAGACAGCACCACCAATGCTATGTTGGAGATGATTAGCATACTATATGTCATATATGACAAGATATTAGAGAGGATGCAACATCTGCATGCAGCTATGTCTTATAGGGCCGAGGAGCATGCCTGCGTATTAAGGGAGATGGAAGGACACTTTGTGGATATAGCAGCCACTATGAGGGTATTGTGGCAATACCTGCCATAGCCATTATACCTGTGGCCATCACTCAGGGAGTTGAGGTCATAAAGTTCGACTTCATCACAGTATCCTACTGGTAGTGACAATGCAGTGGCACAAAGGACTGGCCATACAGACATAGCCTCAGTGACAGTCCTCTGCACTACTTGGTGAGACAATCACTGTAATACAGTTGCATGTCATCTTTAATAGTTGGGCTTATTAACAGTGACATTCCTTCAAAGGTGATACCCCCGATAGTTGAGGTTACTCACAGAATACACCATGCCTAAATGCGGCCCCATGACACGTTTTACAGCCATGTCTGTGCAACGTTCTACCATCTGCTGCACCTGTGCTCCCCTACAACTGCATTCTGTGAACACCCAGATCATCGGTTCACCTCTCCACCTCAGAAAGCTTTAACACCATACTTCACATTACACCCAGGTCCCCAAGTTTCTTAGCCATGTTCCTCAATAACAGATCCTCCTCCCATAGTCCTACCGCCAAATACCTATCCCACTCAAATGTGCAAATGATGACAACTGCTCCCTGCCCACCCATACAGAAAGAGAGGGCAGAAGAAGGAATTGACACTAATGATTTTTTCAAGCTCTAGTCAGTGAAAATCTGATTCTGAGAATCAAGGATTATTTGTACATAAAACCAAGATAAAACATTCAATTGGAGAAAGAGTAAAAATAAGAAAATGAAAATTTAAAAATGTTTCCCTTAAATTTAAAAAGTAGGAAAAGTAACACTTTTAGAGTATTTTCAGTAAATGTGAAGAGTATTATTAGCATCGGGTTACTGGAAGGGTATGCTAAATGTTTTGTGGATGTTATTCTGTAAGAGGATGTAAGATGCCTGACAAGTGAAGAAAAACTGCAAACAGAAAAACTGTGGGGTATAAATATAACATGTAAATTAAAAGGTAAAAATTGTTCTGCAATGGCTGCGTTATGTAAAAAACAGTGAAAATACTAGAGGTAATGTTGCTGCGGATAGGAAGGTTAACTGTTATGGATGTGGGCTGGAGAAAACATGTTTATAAAATTATAGCATTGCATGTATATGCAACTAGCAAGGAAACAGAGAATCTGGTTCATCAAATTTTAGACTATGTGGAGGTTGACATAAAAATTGTAATTGCAGATGACTTTGTGGTTTAAGGGGAAGATGTGAAAAGAAAGGGGAAGATGTTAAAAAATACAAGAAGTGAAAAAATGTGTTAAATTAGCTGTCTGGTAGAAAGGTCAATGGACTTACAGGAGGGGCAACTGCATCTGAAATTGATTATTTTGTATTATTGGAAGGCTTGGGGTAGCAGATGGTGGTATAGTTGTGATGGGTTCTGCAGATCATTTAGCGATATGAATGGAGATGATGGAAGAAAGGGGGTATATTAAACTAGGAAAGGGAATACAGATAATAAATGAGAAACTGTGGAATAAAACTGGAGAATGAGGAATACTGCAGTTATGAAAGAATCATATAACCATGAAGAATGTCTATAAAAGTGGCCTAAACGGTGGACTGAATTTAAAGAGAAAAATAATAAAGTGTTTTTTGTATCGTGGCAGGATGATGTAAGTAAGGAAGTGAAAGTAAAGTATACGAAATTTTATATAAATGTATTACGAAATTTTATATAAATGTATTACGAAATTTTATATAAATGTAATAGAGAATTTAGAGAATAATACAAGAGACTATCATGGCATGAAAAAAGAAATATGTCAAAGAAATCAAGAATACATTAAGGCATTACTGTTTAAACAGAGGTATTACTTACACGGGAGAAGGGGGGAGGTATCTGCATATTTGGGTTAAATAGTAAAGGAAAATATTTGTATAATGTAGGAAGAGTAAATTATGGGTATTGCAGTACAGCATATAGAAAACAGGAGAATGGAAAGTAAGAAAATATTTGAAAAATAAATTACCATTAGTGAATTAGATAAACTACTTAGGAAAGTAAATGTTGATTCAGTATGAGGCCCAGATGGTACAGGTTGTGGAATGGACAAAAAATAAAGGACTGGCAAAGAGAATATTTTGCAAATATACTACATGAATGGTTGAAGGAAGAGGTTTGTTTATGAAGAGTTATATAGTGGGATGCTAATATTTATATGGAAGAAAGATGAGAAGAAGGAAATGAAAGTTTGGAGACCCATCGCACTAAATAACACAGATTATCACACTTTTATGAGAACAACACAATAAAATGGAAGGAAGGGTGAGGGATATTGTAGATCAAATTGCAAGTGAAGTGTGCTGTATCTTTAAGAAGCATGTCAAGGCTGTACGTGTCATATCAATTCTAGACTCCATAGTGCCATTTTGTAAGAGCAGCCACACTGAGAGCATGCATGATCACAGTTGCTAAATTGTGTATAAGTTACTTAAGTTAAAGTTAGTAAACCTTTATAGTAATGTGTTTGTATAGAATAAAGCTGCTTGAACAGAACCAATGAAGACTCTTCTATTGTATCCAAAGTAGGGGAGCAATATGGTGTCAGAACCGGGATCGAAGAGAATGAAATCCAGAGCCATGAGGTGCAGAGACGACAGTGAAGGTAAAACCAAGAGAAACAAGCACAAAAAGAGCCAGGAATAAATCAAAGGTAATGAGAAGCACCAAGGACGATTTATTTGATAAAAGAGATCAAACGGGGCGTTACAAGGGCACAAACCGCATTATGAGCAAGCGGAAGGCACGAAAAGTTTGTTGTCTAAAAGAAATGTTTAAAACAAAGGTATTTTATGAAACAAGTAACACTAAAGATAAAAATAGCATGTTTAAAGTAAAACGCATGTATTCAAAGCAAAACTGGGCTTGTTTAGAGTAAAACAAACACAAGAAAATCACATTGGGCATAAAAAGGGCTTAAATGAGCAAAACAAATATAATAAGGCAAAAAAGAGCACATTAAGCAAAAATAAACCAAGGTGACTGCATGTGTTTTGGCATAGTGCTATGTTTTGACATAACTACAACTTCATATTGTATCAAGTGCACAACTAAAGTTATTTGAAGTATCTCAAAGTGTGTAAAAGTGCTTACAGTGCATGCTTATTACTGTGCATGTGTTTCAAAGACTTTATTGTGTGCGAAGTGCAACTATTTCATGAAATACAGTCAAAGTATGGCCATTTTGAAAAGTTTCTTGTGCTGGGTGTGTATTCACAAAGTGCCGCCATTACAGAGAGTGTCTTGCACTGTAAAGAGCTTCCTAGCAAGGTACCACCATTTTGGGGACATTTCAGTGTGCTGTATGCAGTTATTTGCAAAGTGCAACTACTTCGAAATGTTACTGAGTTTTGGCAAGAGAGGTCAAGTTTATTCACATTGTGCAGTAATTTGATATGTTTCTTACACTGATAAGAGGTGATTTCTTGCAAAACAATATTACAAGAATATTAGTGCTCTAGAGTTTATTTCACTCGCATAGTAAAGTTGTTTGAGATGTTTCTTAAAATGATAATAAATGACTTTGGCAAAATGATGATAAATGACTTTAGCATTTAGCCTTTCAAATGATATTGCCAGTGTTAAATCGCCCGAGAAGTTTATTTCACAAAGTCCAGTTATTCAAAAGTACTATGAGTTAGTTTATTAGCATTATTTCAAAAAAACCCAAAAGAAATTAATTCAGAAACAAATACTGGCATAAGTTTCTGGCATATATGCATGAGTGTATGTTTGCACTTATTTGCAAAATCCTTCATTGTATGTGTTAATATGGCAGCCAGACTTCGAAAACCCCTACCACTGGTATTTGATCAGAATATTGCAGAGAACGGGACAATATCTGAGCAAAAGTACAATATTTTATACAAGCAGCTTATGCAGATAGAGATGCATGCTCCAGGGCATTCATTTTGCTAAACCTAGCTGGGTCAGAGGCCATAGAAAGAGAGCGTTAATTTGTGTATGCATCTGCAGTATATGAAGGAGAAGGTGAAAAATCATCATATTGTTGTACAGGCTGAATCAAGGGAAGACGCTGAGTGTTTGAAGCGTAAGTTCAGAGAAATGTGTAACCCTCAGACAAATATTACATTAGAGAGGAATTTGTTTTACAGGAGAGATCAGTAACCAGGCAAAACATTTGCAGCTTATATAACTGACCCGAGAAACAGAGCTAAAACATGTCGGTTTGGTGACTTAAAACATGAGCTAATAAAGGACAGGCTTGTGTGTGGTATTAACAGTGCTGCTGTGAGAAATATTTTACTTTGTGACAGTGATTTAACATTGAGCAAGGCCACAGAGATTTGTCAAATCCATGAGGTGGCAGAAACACACAAGTATGCTTGCAAGTGACAAGAGCTTGAGTTCAGTTGGCTCCAGAGCAAATGTAGATAGTATACATGTGGCAGACAAAAGTAGGCCCAAGCACGTGGCAGCTACAAGATTTCCAGGGAAGACACGTATCTTTCCAGCAAGTTCTAAGAAAGGAGCACATTCTAGCCAAATGCAGTACAAGCATGAATCAGCAAAACCCAAGTCCAGCTTTATTGTTAACTGGTGCAATCGTGGTCCAAATCATGAGTCTAGAAGAGAGAAGTGCTTAGCATATGGTCAGCAATACTACAAGTGTAAAAAATGGAACCACTTTCAAAAGTTTTGTAAATCAAGTAAGCCTCACACAGTTGTAAAGAAAGGTCATACAAAGAAGCAAGTTGATCAAGTAGAGTCGAAGCAGACAGCTTTTTATGTAGATGGTGTATCAGTGCTTGATGAAAGAGTTGATGCAGTGACTTTAGTATCAAGAAGCAAGATGTTTTGTACAGTCTGGATTCATGGAAAATCCACAGAGCTTAAAACAAACACTGGTTCAAAGTGTAATGTTATATCAACAGACACGTTTGCTAAAGTGAGAACTTATTAACAACTCAATGTAACCAGCAGTGCGAGACTTGCTGCTTATGGAGGTGAAGAAATTCAAACTGAAAGTTCAGTGATGCTTTAATGTTATTTGGCCGAGAACTGTTACAACTTGTTATTCTCTGTAGTCCGAAGACCAGTGCAATCTTTATTGGGTCTCAAAGATAGTTTGAGAATGAATCTGCTTTCTTTTGTTAAAGAAGTCCATCGTGTAAATGCATTTCCGAGTTCGAATTTTTCTAAAGCCATTTTCTGCTGTGTTGTATTGCCTTGTATGCTGATGTTTTCGATGACAAGTTAGGCAAACTTCCAGTTGTGTATTCCATGAAATTAGACCCAGAGGTTACTCCCATAGTCAGACCAGCAAGAAGAGTTCTGATAGCTATGCAGGATAAAGTTAAAACTCATTTGGATAAAATGGTGCAGTAAGGTGTGATTTGTCCAGTCACAGAACCAAATGAATAGGTATTGTCTATGGTAGCAGCTCACAAAAAAAGCTCAGATGAAATCAGAATATGTATTGACCCAAGAGATCTTAACAAAGCATTAAAGAGACCGCATCATCTAATGTGCACCCACTGTTTTCTCTGTCTTGGATGCAAAGAGTTCATTTTGGCAAGTGATGCTTGATCACAAATCTTCATTTCTAACTCCAGTTGGCAGATACAGATTCCTAAGGATACCATTTGGAATCATTTCTGCAAGTGAAGTCTTTCAGCGAGCAATAGAGCAAATTTTTTGAGTTATTCTTGTGCTATAATAGTAGATGATTTATTGGTTGGAGGCAATGGTGAAGCAGAGCATGATAAAAACCTAAAGAAAGTTCTAGACAGAGCATGTGAAGTAAACTTGAAGCTTAGTCCACTGAAGTGTAAATCCAGACTTCCAGAAGTTACATATGTAGGTCTTTTATTTACCAGTACTGGCTTGAGACCAGACCCGACAAAACAAACAGCTATTCATGAGGTGTCACCACCAGATAATGTTCAACCTCCACAATGTTTTCTAGGCATGGTCAACTATTTAGGCAAGACCAGACTTCAGTGAGTTGACAGCACCTTTAAGGGAGATAGCATGCAAAATGTTGTATGGTCATGGTTGGAACAGCACCAGAAGGCATTTGAAGACCTTAAGCATAAAAACTGCCCACCCCACCTACATTAAGATACTGTGATGTAAACAGACCAGTTACCCTTTCCTGTGATGCTTCAAAATTTGGTATTGGCGCAGTTATATTTTAAGAGGGCAGACCAATAACCTATGCATCTAGAACACTAACCCAAACTGAGATGCAGTATGCTCAGCTTGAAAAGGAGCTTTTGGCAATAATGTTTGCATGTTCTAAGTTTCATGATTATATTTATGGTCGAGCTATTCAGATTGAGACTGACCACAAACTTCTAGTTACTATTCTAAAGAAGCCTATGTATTCCGCTCCAGTGAGATTTCAAAGAATGATTTACATGAAAGGCAAATTGCTCTATCTGGCTGATACCTTATCCAGATCACCCAGAAATATGACAGAACAGTTTGACACAGAGAATTTTGACTTTGGTGTGATGTCAGTGCATACTTTTTCCACCACTAGACTTGATGAGTTGAGAGAACACAGTCAGACTGATCCCATTTTTCAGAAGCTCACTTACTACATTAATGTTGGATGGCCATCAAAGCAATCGTACCACCTGAAGTGCAAACCTACTTTCCTTACAGAGATGAATTGGAAGATGGCATTATTTTCAAAGGTCCTAAAATTATTGTTCCTGCTTCCTTACAACAAGAATATATCCAGATTTTGCATTGTGGTCACCCAGGCTCCACATTCACTTAGAGAAGAGCAAGAGAACTAGTATTTTGGCCTTCATTACCAAAAGACGTTGATAAAGTACTTTCATCTTGTTCAGTATGCAATAGTACTAGACTGCATTTGCAAAGAGAACCACTTCAGCTAAGTCCAGTTCCGTGGTCAACAGTTGCAGCTGATATCTTTGAGTAGAACAATCAACACTACTTAGTTTTGGTAAAGTCTTATTCGAATTGGTTTGAGATTGATCTACTACCTAACCTAACATTCACTGCTGTTATTACTAAGCCGAAACATCTCTGACAATGGTACTGAATTTACTAGCCAGTTGTTTTGGAAATTTCCAAAAGACTGGGACTTTGTACATGTCACTAGTAGTCCTGAATATCCTCAGTCAAATGGTCTAGCTGAACGTCCAGTACAGAGTGCAAAGCAGTTACTTGAAAGGTCAAAGTGTGACAATACTGATGTATTCTTGAATTTGCTTAATCTCAGAAATATACCCTGTGATGATATTCTTGGCTCACGTGATCAAAGACTGCTACCCATTACTTCCAGTTTGTTGAAGCCTAAACCTAAGAACAATAAAACCGTCAAGGCTCAATTGGTTAAGAAGTGGAATATCAAAAAACATAGTCACTTCAGATTGAGCAGATTACTTCATCCATTGAGGGAAGGAGAGACGGTACAAATCCAGACAATGAAAGGTTTTGATCAAATTAGACAGATTACAGGCATCTATGCAGAGCCAAGATCCTACTTGGTAGATTCCGAAGGTGTAGAATATAGGAGGAACCATAAACATCTTCTTCCTGTATCAGAATCATCATCACCATCACAACATTGTTTCTGCCTTGTAAACTTCAAATCCAGGAGTGAATCAGACAGTTTCCATACCAGAACATGTTCAAAATTCTGATTCCATTCCAGAAAATGTTCCAGACATTCCACAGGTCAAATATTTTGCAGAGACAGTTGCAGTTGCTAATTCTAATTCCCAGTTTTATGTCACACGATATGGGCCAGTATCAAAGCCAAGTGTGAAATACGCAGCAACGTGGACATGATTATATATATGTGTACTTACTATTGTGTAATGCATGACTTAGAATTACCTGTGATTTCTGCATGCTGAATAGACTCATAGTGTCATAAGATCTAACTCTCAAAGAGGGAGGATGTAGATCCGAATGCAAGTGAAGTGAGCTGTATCTTTAAGAAGCATGTCAAGGCTATACATTCACATATAAATTCCAGACACATGGACTCCATAGTGACATTTTGTAAAAACAGCCACACTGAGAGCATGCATGATCGCAGTTGTTAAATTGTATATAAATTACTTAAGTTAAAGTCAGTAAACCTCTATAGTCATGTGTTTGTAGAGAATAAAGCTGCTTGAACAGAACCTATGAAGACTCTTCTATTGTGTCCAGAGTAGGCAAGCAACAGATATTATGGAAGAAAATATATAGTATAAAAGGTAAGGGATGTCAAGAATTGTTATTGCTCATGAGAAAAATTGTGGATGCTATTATAAGTAAAAGGAAAGATGTCAAACTTATGATAGGTGATATTAGCAAGGCATTTGATACAGCAGGACATGATGCTTTGTGGGATGCCATGGAGAAGTCTGAAATAAGTAATAGAATTAGGAGATTGTGTCTATTAACATATCAAAATAATAGAGTGAGTGTGTTAGTGAATGGATGGCTGAGTAAAGAAATATGCATGAAGTGTGGTATACGACAAGGATATCCTATGAGTGGAATGTTGTTTTCATCTGTGATGAATGCAACAGTGAGTGAAGTGGCTTATAAAATGAATGATGCTAGATATGTGATGCAAAAGGAGGTGGTGATTCCAGAAGTTTTAACATAAACAGGTGATACAGTGGTAGTTTCTAAAAACAAAATATGAATGAAGGAAGGTTTGATTTGTCTGAATGAATATATGTTTAAAGAAAATAGGAATGAACTTGAATAAAGATAAAAGAGTTTGGGTGATGTGGTGAAAATTGGGAGTATGCATTTTTCAGTGAATGAAGTGTCTTTGCTAGGAATACAATTTGGGAGAAATTATGTAGTTGTGATGCAGTGGGAGGGTTTGATAAAAGAAATAAAAGAATTAGGTCTTCTGTGTAGAACATACAGATTAGCGTTCAGGAAAAAAGGTTTGTTTATTTATATAACATTTGCTTACTGGGAAAGTCTGACTTGGAACAAAGCCAATTTTCAATAGCGCCCCAGGGAGAAACACTCCAGATGCATGTCTTTGTAACACAGGAGGAAAACGGAGCACCCAGAGGAAACCCACATGAAAGCAGGGAGGACATGCAGACTCCGCATAGAAGGCACTCCACCCAAGAATCGAACTAGAGAACCTGTTGCTGTGAGGTGACAATGCTACCATGCACCACTGCACCATTTATCTGGTGAATTTAGTATTAATGGGAAAAATAGCATGTATGTCAACTGTTTATATGGTCCTAGGAAAAATATAAAAAGGAAATTGTGCAGCTGATATTTTCTCTCATATGGTGTTCAAGATTAAACCCAGTGAAAACAGGTATGCTGTATATGAGTGAAGATGAAGGGGGATTGGGGTTGCTAAATCCTGTTGCTTACTTTGCTACTTTAAACGTGTAGGTTATTAAGCTAGATAAATGAAGAGAATAAGAATTTAATAGCGAGAGTGTTTAAATACAAGCACAACAATTCTGAGAGATGAAAATAAGAAAACGAGAAAAAGAATATATAAATGTCATTAAAAAAATCAAGAAAAATTACGAACATGGAAAATAAAAACTAATGATCTAGAGAAAGATAAAAGGACATGATATAACAGGAAAATAAAAATTAATGATCTAGAGAAAGATAAAAGGACATGATATAATAATCTGATGAAACTATTTATTATGTAAATCCATGGGAAAATTACCAGAAGAAGCGATTAAAGCCATTAAAGTAAGGAAATAGTGGTGTACCAAGATAGAAGAGCATCGGGATTTCCTATGGATACTCGTAATAAATAAGTTACTAGTAAATGTGAATATGCCATATAAAAATAAAGCTGAAAGAGTGTGTTTATTTTATGGGGAGAAAGAACAAGCGAACATGTTTTTGTGAAATATAGAAGAGTGGTGAAGCTCTGGAAAAGCTGTGTGAAGAAAATCTTTTAGACTATTAGTGGCAAACAATATAGATATGAATATGATTGTGTATGGATGTTATAAGAATAAGAAAAAAAAAATATGAGAAGGGTAGATAAGAATTTGTTTTATGTAATATGAGTTATTTGGAACTTAAGACTGAATGAAATTGTGTTTAATGGGAAATGGATTTTGGCAGATTTATTGCAAAAAAATCAGAGTATGGTCATTGAACAAGAGGGGGGGTCAGTTATATGGAAGAACAGCTATAAGGATGTTATAAGAAAAATTATAAATAGTAAAGAAACAAAATTAGAAATGTGTACTATTCGCAATAAGCATAGCCCTTCTCTGCTCCTCTTCAAATGCAATTTGGATCAATGAATGAGGAATTACAAATTCACATCTGGGGTAACGTCTGTGTCCCTTCTGGACAGGGACAGTTTGTAAGATATTCAAGGTGCAAGCACAAACCCATGCCATCTTCTTGCCCCTAGGGGCCACATATTAGGTAAATCAGGTTATATCAGCTAGGCTTGTAAGGGCCCTTCAGCCATTAACCTAGAAATCCTCTATGAATCTGTAAATATATTCTAAAGACATGCTTCTGGAGCATTTCTCCCCGGGCCTCCGCTGAAAACAGGATCTGTGGAACCTAGTCGGACTTTCCCGGTCAACAAATGTAAAATAAAAAATAAATAAAATAAAATATGTACATTTTGTAAATATGTAAATAATTTTTTATGATGTGTTAAATAAAAGACTACTACTCTTTTGCTAAGTGCCATGATATCTTTTATATTGGCCTGAGCTATCACCAACCCAGGTACATGGGATGTCAATTTAACGTCTCATCCCTTATGCTGCAATGTAATGTTAGCAGTCCCTCTACCTGGTGTGGGAATACAACTCACTACCTTCTGCATTAAAGATGATTGTGCTACCAGTTGCACCAATGACACTGGGTTTAATTTAAAAGTGGTATTTCAAATTCTACAGCAAAAACACTGACAGGCATTTGATAAATAAAACAGTCTCACACTAAAAACAGATTTACCATGAGAAACAGTAAACAACTCTTCCCTTGAAAGTCACATCTATTAAAAATGCATCTGGCAATCCATTAAACTGCAAGACGTGATGGGACTCATAGTCAATAGCATATAGTGAATCACTAGTTAGTGTCTATGTCAAAGGTGCAGTAATTCAAAATACAAATGTGTAATGCATTTGCTAACAGCTTTGGACAGCCCACAGGATACAAGTGTCCATTTTCAGAAGCAGCCTAAGAGCACTGTAAGAGCTATGATTGTACTCCATTGTGACATCTGAATTTCCTGCAATCATCCTTGCTATACTGGATGCAGTCGTCCTGGAACTGCAATCTAAGAGGCTTTAATGATCCTGGAGGGAACTAGAGGCAGAAGGACACACACACACACACACACACACACACACACACACACACACACACACACACACACCCTCCTGTTCAGTTGATCACACTCACACACACATTCATTCACAGACACACTTACCTCATCCTTCACTACCCCATTATCCTATATCCCAGGCACGTGTGCACACTCACACATGCACTTACACAATTCCCACCCTACCTTACCACTAAACTCCCCAACTTACCTCTTCTGCAATGGATGAACATGGACTTTTGGCCATGTTCACTACCACAACCTGATAAGATTGGCCATGCTAATCTACACAGCAAGGCAATTCTATAAATCACTCAGCACATAGATGCCTTCCTGAAGGCAGTTCAAGGGGAGATAGCAGATAATTAATTAGTTAGCATATGTCTTTTTCTTAGACTACCTCACTAGCATATAGCATGACCCCAGAGACAGCCCGATGCAGTGATGTGGGTCTTCATGCAAGAGCACAGTGATGGGGCTGTCTCTAAATCTGAAAAGGTTACCATGACTCCTACATGAGTTGTACACCTTGGGGTAACCTTTATGAATTCCTCAAATTATTCTGATGAAGCCCTGTGAATTTTGCCGGTGAGAGCACTTAATTGATTGAATAAAAACTTTTGGACATCTGATAACTCGATTATTATACATTTGCCATTATTAAAAAAGTGATTAGATTTTTGAATAGTGACATTGCTTGTCTGAGTCAGTTTGTATAGTATTTTTTCTTATTTGTTCCACTGATAGGGATGGCTTCCTAATATGTAGCATACTAGGTTAAATGCAGTTTGTGCTCCTTTATATATATATATATATATATATATATATATATATATATATATTTTTTTTTTGTTTTGTTTGTTTTTTTAGAACTTGGGAATGTGCACATGTTATAATGTATTGTGTGTGTATATTTGTGGACTCATGACATCCTGGCAGTAAGTTTGGAGTTTTTTTAACATTTTGTGATTCATTTGTTTGTTATAACTGCCTTTGGGGTGGGTGGAAGTCTTCCACCCCCTTAATAGTTGCATGCATGTTATCCCCTTAAATCAGTATAGACGTTCCAGTCAGTAATATTGGATTTACAAAAGGCAGCCTGATAGCTCTGTCCAGGTAGAGTACATGATTTTTGAATATTAATTACAGTTAATTGGATAATTTTATTTGTTTTCTTTAAAGTAAGTGAAGATTTGAGTTTGGACATTTGTTTTGGACTTTTTTTTTCATTATTTGGGGTTGTATCTGCCTGTGTTTAGCATGTGCAATGTGTGAACTTCACTTTAGGTTTTAGTGAATCCAGAAATAAAGTTGGATTATGGGAGTTTTAAGTTAATGACACATCATCAGGAATGTAGTTAAACTTTGGGACGTGCTAAAGACATAGGTAAACTATTGCTAATCATTAAAACCTAAAGTGAAGTTCAGATGTTGAACAGGTCTTGGCCTGCAGTAACATAAGAGTGATCCTGGTTTGCACCTGTACTGTTGCTCTGTTCTGGATGTCCACTGCCTTGATATCGTCCAGCAGGCCCTGCCACTTCTGTTCCCAGAAGATCTTATTTGCTTTACCCTTCTCAAGGACATTTCTGCCATGTGGAGATAGGCTTGTAGTAGCACCTCTGTCTCCTGTGTGGTGAACATTTCCAACCTTTGTCATTCCTTTAGTTCCATAACAAGATGTGTACACTGGTGGGTTACACATGTTAATCAGTATCTGTTTACTTCACTGCTCACATCAGTTAACAAAGATTCTTGTTGAGTCACCAAAGACGGTAAGACAGTTTGATGAATGCAAAAAACATAAAAAAAAATGTTCACTGAAACTGCTTTCAGCAAATATCCTGAGGAGTTTTTTTTACAGGGGATGCAAGCCATTTTTCTCTTTATTTAGACCTGCAGAGTGCCGATGGCCTCTTCAGGTACCAGGTTCAGTACGGACTGTCACATGATGCAGCACGGAGAGTAAGATATTCTTAGACCTGCTAACAAAAACAATTAAGATCTTCTGGGGGAGTATGATGGCCCCCTCTATAAAACTGATGCCTTGTCTCAGCTTCCCAGGTCACTGAGAGATTTCACTAGAACAAATCACTGTGGAGAGCATTGCAGACACAAGAATAGTGCCACAAAGAGGTACCTCCCAGTCCATCTCTGCAGTAGCAGAAAAAGTTAGGACAAGGAAGCCCTCATCACTGTAAGCATTTTGTATTTGATTTGTTGATGTACATCTGATGTATTTCCTGTAGTTGTCATTGCCTTCTGTTGTCAGAGATTCAGTGTGCTGATGAATGTTTGTTTTATTTTCTTCTAGTGTCAAAGAAGATACTTGTAAATAGAATGACTTGTTTAATATATGGTTCATATGTTTATACTAGGCTATCTGCTCTAAGGCATTTATAAGCCTAGCCGAAAGTTTTGTGGCTTACGCCAGCCCTTATGTTAAAAAATACTGTGCCCATTAGTTTGTTGTGCCTCTGTCCAGCAGTGACACAGAGATGATTTCCGGGGTAAACCTATGATCTCCCATCCACCGGTCAAGATTTCTCTTGAACAGAGCCATCGAGGTGCTCTGCCTCACATGGACTGGGATTTTATTCCACAGCATAGGGAGTCTCTGGGTGACAAATCTATCCCTCCAGCATGTCCTATTTATATCCATGCTAAGGTTTAAGTCGCTTGCTCTGGTGGATCTGGTAGATTTGGATTTTTTGAGGTGGAGCATGTCCATTAATTCCGGGTTGGACATGGCCTTGTATGTCAGGCACAGGTCACCTCTGAGCAGGTGGTATGCGACTGAATAGAGCTGGAGTTTCTTCAGCCTGGCAGCATATGACAGATTTTGGAGTCCCTTTATCCTTTTGGTGAGGAACTTTTGGGGTCTCTCCAATTGCTGCAGGTGTCGGGTGAGATACATCCCGAATGGGGCATTGTACTCGATCATTGGTCTGATAAGTGAAGAGTACAGGGGAACAATAACCTCACTTGATCTGGATGTGAATCCCTTCATGATCAGGTGGGCAATGTAGAAGGTCTTTCTAACCACTTTAGCAATGTGAGTGTCAAAAGAAAGGCCACTGTCAACCTGGGTCCCCAGGTCCCTGATAACCTCTTCTGTGCTTAATGGATTGCCACCTATATGGTAGCTTGGGGTTACCTTGTTTTTCCCGAAGGGTATGACTATACATTTTTTGGCATTTAACTTCAGGCCATGGCTCTGGCACCAGTTATCAGTTTCCGTGAGACCCCTCTGAAGGATATCTGTGTCCGATGTACTTTCGACTATGGCACCCAGTTTGCAGTCATCTGCAAACTTTGTCAGCCATAGTCCTCCTATGTTTGCCTGTACTTCTGAGAAGTAGATGCCGAACAACAGGGGGCCAAGGACTGAGCCCTGTGGGACCCCACTTGTGACCGGCTTGGAGTCTGACATGGCGCCAGCAACTCTAACCCTTTGGGTTCTGTCCTTTAGCCAGTTTGCAATACATCTTGTGACATATGGGTTTACATTTAAGCTGGTAAGTTTCTCTATAATACCCGAGTGGGGTATTGTGTCGAAAGCTTTTGCAAGGTCAAGGTAGGCTGTATGGACTGCCTTTCCCTCATCAATGTTCTTGGTGACTGTTTCGAAGAAGTCGACCAAGTTCAAAAGGCATGATCTGCCCTTGACAAAGCCAAACTGGGTCGGGTCCAATGTCTGCAAGTCCCCTATGTCTTTGTTTATGAGTTCCATTATGATCCTCTCCATAGCTTTGCAGACCAGGCTTGTTAAGCTTATGGGGCGGTAATTTTCAGGGTCCGTAGAGGTACCGCCTTTGTGGAGTGGAAACACAGTTGCCGTACGCCACTCCTTGGGCATGTATCCTGTGGTAAGGCTAAGATTAAACAGCTGCCTTATATGCGGGTTTAGTTCCTCGTTGAGTTTGTGTAGCACACAGCCGGGGACACCATCCAGTCCCATTGATGCTGTGTTTTTAGCTTTAGAGAGAGCAGCTTTCACCTGCGCATTAGAGATGTCTGGGAGGCTACACTCCGCTGGGATAGTTATCTCTCCTTTTGGGGAGAGGGGTGAAGTTTGCAGTGAACCTGTCTGCCAGTATGTTGGCAATGTCTGTGGGTTCAGTGAATTTTGTATCATTTTGGACTAATTCTGCGCATATCTGGGAGTTTCCACCCAGGTTTCTAACATAGCTGAAGAAGGCCTTATGATTGTCTTTTGAATCTATTGCAATTTTTCTCTCAAATTTGGCCTTGGATGATTTTATGAGTGCTCGTATTTTTTTACTAATAATGATCAAGGGTGTCTTCTCTTTTATGGATTTTGCTATATCATGTAACAGCTTTCTCCTCTTATTGTAAAGTTTGTTTATGGCTGGGGTCCACCAGACTGGACGTTTGCCCTTGGTGGAAAGAGTCTTGGTTTTATTAGGGATTGCCTGATCCATGCAGTCCTGGAGGTGTTTGTAGAAGGCATTTGTAAGGGCTTCCGCAGCTTGGGTTGTGGTTTCCACTGGCTCGGGGGCCTTGAAGGATACCACACCAGTCTTGAGTGGTGTGAAGTTTGCTTTAGAGAAGTTCTTCACTGTGGTCTTTTTTGTTTGGGGTGGGGGCGGGATGTGGATTTCCAATGAGATAAGTTTGTGATCTGATCTCACCAATGAGGGATATACTTCCAGTGTGGAGCATTTTGTCCCCATGTTTGTGATGATGAGATCTAGTATATTTTCTCCTCTTGTGGGAATGGTGACTAGTTGTTCCATGGCATTTGAATTTATGAACTCCACGAACCTTTGGGCTAGAAAGTTGGGGCTTGAGTAATGTTCCCAGTCTATATTCGGGTAGTTGAAGTCACCCAATATAATGGTGTTTGGAGATACATTTATACCCTCCAGTGTCTTCAGGAAGGCTGTGTGGGGTTCTTGAGTTTGAGAGGGTGGCCTGTAGCATGCTACAAATTGTAGAGCAGTTTTGCCTATGGTTAATTGCACCTGGATGGTTTCCGATGCTTCGTGCCACCAACCTGGAGGTGTGGGTATCCTTGATGAATATGGATAAACCCCCTCCTTTTGTGGTGTGGTCCGGGTTTTGGGGCCGGAACGCATGATATGAGGTAAAACCTGATAGTGCCGGGGTGCTCTCAGGAGCCTTGAACCAGGTTTCAGTCACAGCACAGACATCGATGTTCTCCATACTGAGAAGGGCCTCGAGAGCGTGCATTTTGAGATTTAGACTTTTGGCATTGAGCAGCATTACCCTTAGTTTCTTCCCATTTTTGTTTTCTAGGGTGGTAGGTTTAGAATTTGAGCCTTGCCTAAAAAAGGCACTATGGGGGTGGCAAGAGCCTTAGCCAATATCCGGAATCCCAGGGGTGACAGGTGCAAGCCGTTCCTTGTGAAGCAGCATGGCTTGTCAAGCATGTCATCCCAGGCAGAGAGACACTGGATCCCCTTTGAATGACACCAGAAATTAAGCCAATTGTTAAAGCTGATCATCTTGTCTCTATGTTGTGGCATCATTCTTGGTGAAGGAAGGATACTGCTCAGGGTCAGGGTCATACCTGCCTGGGCTACATAATCAGAGAGCTCCTCTATGTCTCTTTTCATGTAGTCCAGGGAGGTACATCTCAGGTCGTTCACACCAGCATGGACAATGACTGTGTCATATTTGTACTTGCTGTGGAGTGACCCGAGCGCTTGTGTTATGTGACGGATTCTAGCGCCCGATAGGCAGTTTACTGTGACTCTCTCCTTGTTCAGCCTGGTGAGTGGGACGTCAGTGTGTCTGACTATGGAGTCACCTATGACAAGTATGTTTGGTGCTGTATTTGGCCTTAAGGGCTGTGACTGCTTTGCACACTGATTTTGTGGTTTATGTGTTGCCTGTGGTGTGTCATGAGGTGGCAGTTGCTTGGATGTCTGCTTTGGAGGCCACTGCTGTTTAGGTAAATTTTTGCTCAGAGCCTCCGAGTATTACTTTGTGTGTTTATGTGTTTGATTCATTGTTGTGATAGCTTTATGTGAGACTGGTTTTGTGGTGTGTATAGTTGCCTTCTCCTCCTGTCTGGTCTTGCCAGTCCTGAGTTGAGAGCTCAGGCTCGAGTGTGGCTAAATAGCTGCATCTCTCGCAAGTATTTGTGTTATGTGGGGGGAGGAGAGGGTTGTCAGTGTACATGAGGCAATTGTAACATTGCCTCAATATTCCCAAATTCACCAACTGGACAGGAGAGGACGCCAGCATCTGGCCCTTCGACATGCTAGAGAAATTTAGAAGGTTAGGGGTGTAAGTGAATAAGAGAGGACTTAGTAAGGGAGTGGGTACTCCTTGGGGGGGGGGTTTGCTAGTGAGGGACTTTGTATAATACAGAAGTGCTAAACCTGAAAAGAAGATGCTTTTAAGACAAGTAAAAGCTTTTAGGAACAAGTGCTGCACTTTTTAGTTAAGGAATATACTGTTTAGATTACTAGTAGAGCAGTTCTAAGGGAAAAAATGAAGAACAGACTTTATGGAGCCAGAAAAAGTTTAACCTTGTTAAACCGGCGCTGACCGATGCTGCTCTAGTGGCAAGTCCGCGCTAAAGCACTCTAAAGCGTGCTTGATAGCAGGGGCTGGAAAGAGCCAGGAATTGACCCAAAAAAGCCAATAAAACTACAGTTTCAAGTCAGTAACCACTCCCACGGGGCAGGGAAGCAGCTCAATGTTTATCACTGCCACTGATCAACAGAGAGACTTTCCTTTAGCCCAAGCAAAAATGGCCTCACAGAAACTTACAAAACAGTTCAAGAACAGCAAGCCTGTAACTTGAACTTTTTTAAATCTCCGAAAAGTGGGAAAAAAGCAAGATTTTTTTTTGTTTTTGTTTTTTCAGAGATAGCAGAAGTTCATAAGTAATATCAAGTTATAACAGTGCAGTAAATGACCCCACACAAGAGTGCTAGGTCAAAGACAGAAAATATGCAAGTTTTGAGAAAAAAACGATTTTAAAATTAAGTGCAAACAGGAAATTCAGTATACAGCTTTTGGTTGTGCTCTAAATACAGCTACTAATGCAGAAATCAAGTTTAATGAGCCAGAAAATGCTCAAACTAGGCAGCTATGCAGAAAAACTTATCAAATAAACAGAGGAAAAATACTTAAAATCTCAAAAGTGTCTCCTTTCTTCTCTCAGCGTTTTCTCCTCTTGGTGGGTGCTTCACCAACAGCCAACAAGCCTGAAAAGACACCAAAACCACGAGGCAACTAGGTTTTAAGAGAGGAAGATGAAGGAGTTTTGGAAATGACCTTTTTTGGCCAATAAAACTACAGTTTCAAGTCAGTAACCACTCCCACGGGGGGCAGGGAAGCAGCTCAATGTTTATCGCTGCCACTGATCAACAAAGAGACTTTCCTTTAGCCCAAGCAAACATGGCCTCACAGAAACTTACAAAACAGTTCAAGAACAGCAAGCCTGTAACTTGAACTTTTTTAAATCTCAGAAAAGTGGGAAAAAAGCAAGATTTTTTTGTTTTTGTTTTTTCAGAGATAGCAGAGGTTCACAAGTAATATCAAGTTATAACAGTGCAGTAAATGACCCCACACAAGACTGCTAGGTCAAAGACAGAAAATATGCAAGTTTTGAGAAAAAACGATTTTAAAATTAAGTGCAAACAGGAAATTCAGTATACAGCTTTTGGTTGTGCTCTAAATACAGCTACTAATGCAGAAATCAAGTTTAACAAGCCAGAAAATGCTCAAACTAGGCAGCTATGCAGAAAAACTTATCAAATAAACAGAGGAAAAATACTTAAAATCTCAAAAGTGTCTCCTTTCTTCTCTCAGCGTTTTCTCCTCTTGGTGGGTGCTTCACCAACAGCCAACAAGCCTGAAAAGACGCCAAAACCACGAGGCAACTAGGTTTTAAGAGAGGAAGATGAAGGAGTTTTGGAAATGACCCCTTTGGCCAATAAAACTACAGTTTCAAGTCAGTAACCACTCCCACGGGGGCAGGGAAGCAGCTCAATGTTTATCACTGCCACTGATCAACAGAGAGACTTTCCTTTAGCCCAAGCAAAAATGGCCTCACAGAAACTTACAAAACAGTTCAAGAACAGCAAGCCTGTAACTTGAACTTTTTTAAATCTCAGAAAAGTGGGAAAAAAGCAAGATTTTTTTTGTTTTTGTTTTTTCAGATAGCAGAGGTTCACAAGTAATATCAAGTTATAACAGTGCAGTAAATGACCCCACACAAGAGTAAGGAGGGAAGATGTGCACTGCAGGTGGCAGGGTAAGTGTGCTTGTGATTTTAATGTACTGTTTTAATGATTTGCAATTCACCTTTGATCTGCTATATTTGTTTCCCTTAGTTGTTTTCCTTTTATTTCCTTTTTCTACAAGATCAGCTGTGATGTAAACAGTAGTGCTACAGCAGCCACTGTGTTTTGCACCAGCCACTGTATCCACTACCAGATTCCTCCATTTCCTCCAAGCCTGCCTTTCTGCAAGGTGAAGAAAGTTACTCTAGGAAAGTTCACATAGAGGGTTTGCTGCTGGCCTTCATGATGACTTCTCAGTGGCCTTCATGATGACTACTCAGGAGGAGTTGAAGGCTCCTCATTGGAGAGTGGTGTTGATTAGCACTACAAAGTGACCAGGGGGACAAGTTGCCACTGGTGATGACCACACCTGACTATTGGCTATTTGCCCACATTGGTACCCAGAAGCTTTATGTAGCTGATTAAATCACAAGGCTGGCTGGCACCATCTGTCAGGCCACCAGAGGCAGCACCTGCCTATGATGTCAGCCATGGAAGGGACTGACATCTGAGTGAATTTCACTCTCAGCTAGTCAGGCAGACCATCCATAACCAACCTTATCACCCATCATTGTGCTTCCCATCCTTATGTGTCATTGTCTGTCCCCTTTTGCTGTCAAGTCCTCCCCATCATCTATTGGCCACCTTCTGTCAGCTGATGTCTCTCTATTGCTGTTTGTGTCATTACCTCACATATTAATCTTTGCATTCTGCTTTTGTTTGTTTTCTCTAATTCCTTCAATAAACCCTCCAACATACCTGCACTTTCTCCATCCTACCTTCCCCTACTCTCTTTTTTGCACCTATACCAAAGTTAGGTATATTCTAATCCACCCCCATCCATCTCCCCTCCCTGTTATTCTTGTGTGTGTTTTGCTGTATGACCATCTACATTTCTTGCTCCACTATCGCTCTCTTTCTCTTTCTACCACATTTATGTAAAGGAATAACTTGACATTTTGCTGTGGTACCCTTGTAACAGCTACAAACAAATACAATCTGAGGGTCATGCTGCTCAATGCTAGAAGTCTAAATCTCAAGATGCACTCGCTCGAAGCTCTCCTTAAAATGGAGAATCTCGACATCTGTGCTGTACAGAGACCTGGTTTAAACAGGCAGAAAGCACCCCTGCACTCCCAGGCTACAACTCATGCCATACCTTTCGGCCCCAGAATATGGCCAGAAGCTCCAAAGGTGGTGGTGTCTCCATATTCTTGAAGGATACTCACACCTCTAGACTGGTACCCAGCATAATGAATCCAAGATACTTCAGTTACAATTAACACTGGGTAAGATGGCGATACAAGTCATAGCCTGCTACAGAACCCCAAACATGTCCCTAGACTCTCACTCCAAGTTTCTAAGCACTCTGGAATCTATCAAGGTCCAACCAAATACTCTCACATTGGGTGACTTCAACTACCCTTCCATCAACTGGGAAAACTATTCAAGTACCAATGTACAGGCCCAACACTTTCTGGAATTTATCAATTCCAATGCCCTAGACCAGCTCATTCTGACCCCCACTAGAGGAACAACATCCTCGACCTGGTTATCACCAACATGGGAGGCTGTTGCTGCACACCTATAGTCAATTCCTCCCTGGTTAAATCTGACCACAAACTGATCACCATGGAAATCTCCATCTCACCTACAACCCCAGCTAATGTGACCACCCTGAAAAACTTCTCTATAGCCGACTTTGGGCTCCTAAAAACAGAGGTGGTTAACCTCTGGGTACACATGCCAATGGAAAATAGCTGCATGACTGTCGAATCATTCACCAATGCACTGTATGAGCATGTTCACAAATGCATGAACCTTGCCATACCAAATAGAACTAAGATGCTCTCCTCCAAAAAAAGGAAGCCAATCTGGTGGTCTCCAGCCATCAATAAACTCTACAACAGAAGGAAAAAACTGTTGCAGAAAAAAATTATGTCACAAGACTGGAAAACCTCCCTTATCAGTCTTAACAAAAAGCTGAGATCCCTTAACAAATCCTTTAAAGCCAGCTATGAAGGCAGAATTGCGAATGACACCAAAAACAACCACAAAGCCTTCTATAGCTATATCAAAAACCTCATAGGCAATACCCAGATTTGCTCTAAGTTATTACACAATGGCACCTCCTATACTGAGCCAACAGATATAGCCAACATACTGGCCGACAGTTTCGGTGCCAACTTTAACCCCCCCCAGGGCCCTATCACAATACCAGAAGAAAGCCTGGTACCCACCATTTCTGAAGCACAGGTAAAAGCTGCATTGTCTAAAGCCAAGAATACAGCATTCATGGGGCCTGATAATATTTCTGGCTGCATCCTACATGAGCTACAAAACAAACTGGCACAACATCTGTGTACCCTGCTCAATCACAGACTTACCTCAGGCTATGCCCCTAATGAATGGCGCAATGCTACAGTCATCCTGCTCCATAAAGGGGGAGGAACTACAGACCCTGGGAACTATCGCCCCATTTGCCTGACGAGTTTGGTATGCAAAGCTATGGAGTGGCCTTGTCAAGGGGAGATCCTCCCTGCTGAACCTGGTTGACTTCTTCGAGGCAGTCACCAAGACTGTGGATGAGGGTAAGGCAGTGCATACAGCCTACCTTGACCTGGCCAAGGCCTTTGATACCATTCCCCATTCAGGTATCATTGATAAACTCACCAAACTAGGCATCAATCCTTACATCACTAGGTGGGTTGCAAATTGGCTCACTGACAGGACCCACAGAGTGAAAGTCAGACTGTCGACCAGTCATGAGGGGAGTCCCACAGACTCGGTCCTGGGCCCTCTCCTGTTTGGCACTCACTTCTCAGAAGTCCAGGCCAACACAGAAGGACTTTGGCTGACCAAGTTCGTTGATGACTGCAAGCTAGCAGTCATTATCAACTCCCCAAGTGATGCAGGCATCCTACAAAAGGGCCTCTCGGAGACCAATGACTGGTGTCGGAACCATGGGCTGAAGCTTAATGGCAAAAAATGCATTATCATTCCCTTTGGAAAAAACTCAGTTCCCATGAATTACCATGTTGATGGGACCCCATTGAACACTGAAGGGGCCATAAGAGATCTGGGCACCTAGGTCAACAGCCACCTTACCTTCTACTGCCACATTGCCACTGCGATCAGAAAGACCTTCTATGTGGCACATCTTATAACCAAAGGTTTTGCATCCAGGAAGAAAGAGGTCATCACCCCTCTCTACTCATCCCTCATTAGACCAGTCATCAAATATAATGCCCCATTTGGCATGTACCTGACCAGACACCTACAACAGCTGGACAGGCCACAAAAGTACCTCACCTTGCTGGCCCTCTTGATGAGTGGATGGATAACAGAAAGTTCCCTGCAGGGATCACTCCAGTTGCCCTACTGGATAGTGGCACTGTGAACTAGCATCAGGTGGCACGGTGCCTGGGCAGTTCTTTTGGGCTAGGCTTATAAGGGCTTCAGTGCCATTAGCCTAGCACATACCTATGAACCTATGGGCTGCCCACAGTGCCTGTATTGCAGCTAAAGAGCACTTTGATGACCTGGTAATGCCACCTGCCTGATATTGACCCTTGGCTTGTATTAGCACACACATAGAGCGGCTATTCCAGCAGCACAGTTATTGCTGTCATTGTTGTTATAAGGTTTCATTATGCAGCCCTGTCCTTGACATGACTGTGCCATGTCAGTAGTCATGCACGACTAATCACTGTTAAGCCACATTATGTTAAACTCAGCACTGTGTGGTGGTATTATGACTTTTTTTCTGAATACCCTCCCATATCTCATCTTTGCCAGAATCATCACTAAAATGTATCACCACTCTACCAGTGTCATAAGGTTCCAGAACTTGTTTCAATTTTTACAGTTACAGTTATACTTCTCTTCATAGTCAAAGTAAGTTAACTTGGAAAACTAATGCTAACACATTTATACCATAAACATCATGTTATTCAATAGAGAAGAAAAATTACAAAATCACTAATATGACAGATACCATTTATGTGCACAGAATCTCAAAAAGAAAAACAGAAAATTATTTTCCTGTTTAGCAGAAATGATTATGATCAGGGTGGGTCCCAGGCATATCCAATGTGTTTGAAATGTGGATTTGAAGCAATTTACCTCAAAAGCAGATTGAAATGAAGTTGCAGAAGTGAATCTTGACATGCATGTTGAGTACACATAACACAGAGGATTATGATTATCATAACCTATCTAGTACTTGTTCGAGACATGAATGCCAAGAAATTCACCCTGTGAGCAAAGCTCGTGAAGTAAATGTCTTTACATCCATGTGAAAAACACATCACAAATGGTTATGATCAGTGTCCTAGTTAAAATTCTTTGTATGGCATGGTGCTTTATCTGCTCCATATACTACCAGTAAAAGTAAAAAAAGTGTAGGAATCTGAAGTAGGGTTACCATCTGTCCCCCTTTGTGAGGGACAGTCCCTCTTTGGGCAGTTCTGTCCTGCAAAAAAATTGAAAAAAATGGCAAATGTCCTCAGATTTTAGGACAAAAATATTTCCTATACTTTATGTAATAGTTGCATAAAACAGTTATTCTGTATCTGAAGCACCTAAATGTTATAAGAAATAGAATAAGCAACTAAACTGCTAAAAGAATAAGCCTTTATTTAGGCAAAACAATGAAGTTCTGTCCTTTGTACTGGCCGTGGGTATGTTTCGTCTTGCAAAATTTGACATTTGTACCAAAAATGTCCCACTTTGGGCACTTGAAAAGGTGGCAACAACCCTAATCTGAAGTCTTTTATCATCTTTCAAAGCCTTTGAAAATTGGTAAAACACTTACCTCTGTCAGATAGCAGACAAAAATAAAGTGCCTATCTGTAGAACTAAAAGCTCTGAAAGCTGATAGACATTTTTGTCCATCACACTTGTGCAGAGTAGAGTTCTAACTGATTTTAAAAGCTGTTTTATCTTCTGCTACTGTTATTTGCTGGTTGGCACAGTCTGCTGTTAGCCCCTAGCACAAATCACAATCTTAACAGTGCTCCAAGGTGTAGCTAGTCATTCTAGTGCCCAGAGCTGTCTCCTGATCTGCTACTCCCAACCTTAGTTGATGACCAAAAAAAGAAGAAGCTGTTTGGACTTGAAGAACAAACAAACAAAACAAAAAAAATCCTCATCTTTTCAAACTGTAGCAAACTGCTTGCTACTATTCTAGTATGCAGATGCTGCTATTTATGCCTGCAGCCAGCCATGTACAGAGTCCTAACGTACTTCATACCTCAACCCAAATGCAATACTGCCAGTCAAATGCCAATTTTGTACCGAGGTTGATCATGGCTCCTAACACTTTGTGCCCAGGGTGGGTGCCCCCTTCCGTCTACCCTAGCTATGTTTCTGACAGCACTTAACTGTGCTTAACAAGCCTTTGTTAAACACCTCCAAGTGCTGTTAAGAACAGTTCTCATGGCAGAGATTTGCTTAACAAAATGTATCTTTTCCCGATTTTGGATCATAGCCATGGCATTGTATGCAATGAATAGTGAATTATAATAGGGTCTCTGACCATAAACAGCTTTTTATGTGTTTAGGACATGGAAATTCACCTGAGATAAATTTCAACATCCATGTCAAGAGCACATGACAATCAGAGTTATAATCAGATTGATCTGATCATAATTTTTGTATTAGATCACAGACGTCTAAGTTGCACTACTTCCGTATGTCTGAGGCTAGTTGTAATTCATTCCACTGTATGTCTGACAAGAATAACTTTATATATCTATATATATATATATCTATTTCACATGGTCGACTTGCCCCCCTACTTAGAGTTGAAAGGTAAGTGTTTGGTGTTTTATGCGTTTATTTTACATGGTCAGCTTTTCGAAAGTCGATCATATGATCTCGACCATATGAAAGTCGACTTTCACAAGAGATGACAACGTAAAGTAGACCCATATATATATATATATATATATATATGTATATATATATATATATATATATATATATATAGTGTGTGTGTGTGTGTGTGTCCCTTTCAAAACATCTAAAACCCATAACATATAATCTAAACCCCAAAACATCTAAAGCCGATAACATTGAATTTCATAACATCTAACAGTACAAATCACATGAAAATAACACCCCCTCTACATATAAAGACATATAATGACACCAAACTACCAAACACACTTTTTACTACGTTTCTGCAGGGGGCTTGATACAGTGGGGTTAGAAAATTAACTTTTTCCCACTGTAGTGCAATCTTGGAGTTGGTATATTTAATTTATGGGGTGTGGGGGTGTTATTTTCTTGTGATTTGTAGTGTAAGATGTTATGAAATTTGATGTTATGCATTTTAGATGTTTTGGGTTTTTTATATATATATATATATATATATATATATATATATATATATATATATAAATGTGTGTGTGTATGTATGAAATGAATATAGTAATTCTAAACAAATATAAAACAATTTAACCAATAGCCCATTTTAAGTATAATAATGGCCTCTCAACATGCCTTGATAGTTTGTTATTTCCTTGTAACATCCACCATGTCGGCCATTATTGTTTGCATAAAGCTGCTTGAATTTCCTGCTGCTTTTCTGTGGTGGTCAGTAACTGCTGTTACTACTCTAGGGTGTGACCAAAGCTTAGCAGTGGTGAAAGGTGCTTAACAAAAACTGGTATTCCACACATCCTCCAGTAATTCTTGTGAGGAGGACACATCTGCAACTGGCATTCCACACAACCCCCAGTAATCCATCTGAGGAGGACATGTCTGCAACTGGTATTCCACACATCCCCCAGTAATCCATCTGAGGAGGATATGTCTGCAACTGGTATTCCACACATCCCCCAGTAATCCATCTGAGGAGGACACATCTGCAACTGTTATTCCACACATCTCCCAGTAATCCATCTGAGGAGGACACATCTGCAACTGTTATTCCACACATCTCCCAGTAATCCATCTGAGGAGGACATGTCCGCAACTGGTATTCCACACATCCCCCAGTAATACATCTGAGGAGGACATGTCTGTAACTGGTATTCCACACATCCCCCAGTAAGCCATCTGAGGAGGACACATGTCTGCAACTGGCATTCCACACATCCCCCAGTAATCCATCTGAGGAGGACACATGCCTGCAATTGGTATTCCACACATCCCCCAGTAATCCATCTGAGGAGGGCACATCTGCAACTGGTATTCCACACATCCCCCAGTAATTCATCTGAGGAGGACATGTCCGCAACTGGTATTCCACACATCCCCCAGTAATCCATCTGAGGAGGACACATGTCTGCAACTGGCATTCCACACATCCCCCAGTAATCTATCTGAGGAGGACACATCTGCAACTGGTATTCCACACATCCCCCAGTAATCCATCTGAGGAGGACATGTCCGCAACTGGTATTCCACACATCCCCCAGTAATACATCTGAGGAGGACATGTCTGTAACTGGTATTCCACACATCCCCCAGTAATCCATCTGAGGAGGACACATGTCTGCAACTGGCATTCCACACATCCCCCAGTAATCCATCTGAGGAGGACACATGTCTGCAACTGGTATTCCACCCCCCCCCCCAGTAATCCATCTGAGGAGGACATGTCTGCAACTGGCATTCCACACATCCACCAGTAATCCATCTGCGGAGGACACATCTGCAACTGGTATTCTATGTATCCCCCAGTAATCCATCTGAGGAGGGCACATGTCTGCAATTAGCATTCCACACATCCCCCAGTAATCCATCTGAGGAGGGCATATTTCTGCAACTGGTATTCCATGCATGCCCCAGTAATCCATCTGAGGAGGGCACATATCTGCAACTGGTATTCCACGCATCCCCCAGTAATCCATCTGAGGAGGACACATGTCTGCAACCTGTATTCCACACATCCCCCAGTAATCTATCTGTGGAGGAGATGTCTGCAACTGGTATTCCACACATCCCCCAGTAATCCATCTGAGGAGGACACATCTGCAACTGGTAATCCACGCATCCACCAGTAATCCATCTGAGGAGGACACGTCTGCAACTGGTATTCTACACATCCCCCAGTAATCCATCTGAGGAGGACACATGTCTGCAACTGGTATTCCACACATCCCCCAGTAATCTATCTGAGGAGGACACGTCTGCAACTGGTATTCCACACATCCCCCAGTAATCCATATGAGGAGGACATATGTCTGCAACTGGTATTCCATGCATCCACCACTAATCCATCTGAGGAGGACACATCTGCAACTGGTATTCAAAGCATCCCCTAGTAATCCATCTGAGGAGGGAAAATGTCTGCAACTGGTATTCCATGCATCCCCCAGTAATCCATCTGAGGAGAGCATGTCTGCAACTCACATATGGTGTCTCTCCACCCAACGGGATTCTGCTATGTCACAGTCATGGAAGTGGTGATAGGTTAGGTATGCTTGGACCCATCTGCAATGCAGATTTTGAGTACATGTATCATTTCATACACTGCCTGCAAGAATACAAGAATGTAAGCTCTTTTTTCGGAGCTGTTGGGTAACAGTCATTTAAGCAGCCATGAGTACTGCTTGTGTCCTCTCTAGCATCCTGGAAATGAGGACATTTATTTCCTTTTTTTGGCATAACCACTTCCCTAAGCAGGAAGGTGTGCCACCTGCTTCACCATAGACGACACATCACCTTCCATATGCAAGTGCACACTCCTATACAATTGCTCAAAAAGGGCCATCACTAATTGATGGCTTGGTGTGCCTAATGCATGCCTCAGGTTTGCAGGCCTGTCTCCTTCATAGGTTCATAGGTAGGTATTAGGCTATTGGCCCGAGGGCCTATGTAAGCCTAGCCAACAAGATTCCCTGGCTTACACCACCCAAGAAAGTTATTTTCCTGTGCCACTGTCGAGCAGAGACACAGAAGTGATCCCCGGGGTGTATTTCCTATTTCCCATCCACTCATCAAGATTCTTCTTGAAGAGTGCTAATGAAGAACTTTGCTTGACATAGATGGGTAGCCTGTTCCAGAGTATGGGAGGTCTCTGGGAGAGGAATCTATCCCTCCAGCATGTCCTGTTTATTGTGGTGTCAAGGTTTAGGTCCCTAGAGTGTGTAGCTTGGAGGGATTGGGATTTCTTTAGGTGTAGCATGTCCAACAGCTCTGGGTTTGACATAGCTTTATATGCTAGGCAGAGATCACCTCGCAGTAGGCGATATGCTATGGAGTAAAGCTGGAGTTTTTTGAGACGGTCAGTGTAGGGCATCTGTTTGAGGCCAGTAATCCTCTTTGTGAGGTACTTCTGTGGCCTTTTCAGCTGCTGCAGATGTCTTGTGAGGTACATTCCAAAAGGGGCGTTGTAGTCTATAATGGGTCTAATGACTGTCGAGCAGAGGGGAACAATGACCTCTTTTTTTCCTGGATGAGAACCCTTTTATGATGAGATGTGCCACGTAGAAGGACTTCCTGACTACTGTGGCGATGTGACTATCAAAGGACGGGCTACTGTCCACCTGGGTCCCAAGGTCTCTTATCACACATTCGGTGTTAAGCAGACTGCTGTCTATGTAGTAGTTCATGGGTACAGAGTTTTTACCAAAGGGGATGACAATACACTTTTTGGTGTTGCGCTTGAGGCCATGGCTCTGACACCAGGCATCTGTCTCAGCGAGGCCCTTCTGTAGGATTTCCACATCATTTGGGGGCTCGACTAGGACTGCTAGTTTGCAGTCATCTGCAAACACATTTGCCAGAGGCCTTCTGTGTTAGCCTGTACTTCAGAGAAATAGATACCAAACAGGAGAGGTCCCAGGACTGAACCCTGTGGTACTCCACTTGTCACTGGTTTGAGGTCAGATTTGGAGTGTGCAACTTTTACAGTGTGGGTTCTGTCAGTGAGCCAGTTGGCAACCCATCTTGTGACATGGGGATTTATACCTAGTTTAGTGAGTTTAGCTATAATTCAAGAATAGGGGATGGTGTCGAAAGCCTTGGTGAGGTTAAGATAGGCTGTGTGAACCACCTTACGCTCATCTATGGCTTTAGTGACTGCCTCAAAGAAGACGATCAGGTTCTGGAGACATGATCTGCCTTTCACAAACCCGAACTGGGTGGGATCCAGAGTTTGGAGGTTACCAATGTCTTTGTTTATGAGTTCCATGATGATACGTTCCATGGCCTTGCAGACCAGTCTCATTAGGCTAATAGACAGATAGTTCCCAGGATCAGTGGTGGCTCCCCCTTTGTGGAGTGAGATAACTGTTGTTGTATGCCATTCAGTGGGCACAAAGCCTGATGTGAGGCTATGATTGAACATGGTGTTTAGTTGGGGAGCCAGTTCATTCTGAAGTTCGTTTAAAATGCAGCCTGGGATGTTGTCCGGTCCCATGGATGCTGTGTTTTTGGCTTTAGAGAGTGCAGCTTTTACCTGCGTAGTTGTGATTACAGGGACTCTGCATTCTTCCTGTATAGATATGAGCCCTTTAGGGGGTGGGGGGGTAAAGTTAACACTGAACCTATCTGCCAGGATGTTGGCAATATCAGTTGGTTCTGTAATTTTCGTGCTGTTGTGCTGTAACTCAGAGCAGATGTGGCTGTTGCCATTGAGATTCTTGACATAGCTATAGAATGCTTTGTGGTTGTCCTTAGAATCAGTGGCACTTTTGTTTTCGCAGCTAGCTTTGGAGGATCTTATAAGGGATCTCAGCTTCTTACTGAGGCTGACCAGGGAGCTCCTCCACTCATGGGATTTTACTCTCTTTTGCTCTCTCTTTTCCTCTGAAGGATTGCTACAACTGGCTACTACCTCTGCCCCTCTCCCTTCAAAATGGGCATGCCCATCTTCTATACCAGTTATGACAAGCATCCAATCAGCTAATCATGTTTGGGTCACCTGATGTATAGGCAGGGCTTTATCCTTCTATGAAAAACACAAATAGCAAGCTTCACAAGGCAGAACCACAGATTTTTTTCTTCACCACTTTATTTGGTACCTCGGCCTTTCGCCTTCAAAGAATAATTATATTTTAATGTTGCCTTCCTTTATACCCCATTCAATATGCACACATATAATTAAAGAAAGAGAGAGAAGTGGGTGGAGTAGGATAAGTTATTTTGTGGATAGGGAGAATGTTCAAAGAAGGGTAGAACAAGAACAGGAAAATTAGCTTTTTGTTACAAAATTTTCACCCTTTAGTTTAAGAATGGAGAAAATAATCACTTTTTGGTATATGATTAATGAGGATGGTAATGTAGGAACTTTTTTTTCAGAACATATAACTTTCTTATGGTAGATACCATAACCTGAAGGAAATTTTAGGCAGGGATGATAGAATGCAGACTGAAAAGATGGGAAGGAAAGGTATGTGGCCATGTGGAAACTGCAATATATGTGGTAGGTTTAAAAAGCTGGATGGAACAATGTCAGAGAAATATGTATTAATATATACGTTTAGTGCTTATTAGAAGCTAAAAGAGTTAACACATTTTATTCTATTTTATGTACAGCTTAATTATGTATGAAATTATAAGATGCTTTTTCAAACTGCAGTATGCTTTCTGAGATTGCAAGATGCACCCTGACCTAGTATTTGCTAGCACAGCAAAATTCATGTTATGCCTTTTGGAAATGTACTGAGAAGCAGGTGATTATCTGCTAGGTCAGGAACATGAATGAATAGTGAATGAATAGAACAATACTGTTTTCTATAATGTGATTGAATATGAACATTCAGCTCTGTTCGTGTTATGAGAACATGCACAACTGTGGAAAAGAAGAGATACATCAGACAAAGACTGCTTGAAGAAATAAACTGTAATCTTTACTTGCTTTGTGCTCGAATTAGCCATAGTACCTTGAATGGTAACATAACATAGTGGGAAGTTGTATCTAACCGATGGTCACCAAGGCCACGTTGTTTTTCTTAGGAAGTTTTTCATAAAATTGATGGTGCAAAGAGAAAATCATGGACAAACAGCTGCTATGAAGTAATGATGTTAGAACTTGTGATCTGTTACGTCAGCTTGGTAGGCAATGTCTTGTTAGAAAATGTATAAAGATGATCTTACTTCCTGATTTTAGTTAAACTCTGTATTAGCACGTTTTTGTCTCCTTGCTGCAAGATTAAAGTGCCTTAACCTGAACCTGCCGTGTATTGATCTTTTTGAAGTTGATTTTTCCTTTGACAAACAAAGATTAATGAAAGGTTATACAATGCAAAAGAAGGGTACACATGCAAGTCGCAGGGTATTGTTTATATAGGCTGTGGATGCGAGAGGGAAAAATGGTACATTGGTCAGACTAAGAGAAAGGTGAGGGTAACAATTCTGGAACATCTCAAGGACATTAAAAATAGAAATATGTTTAGTCCAGTAGCTGAGCACTTTTGGTCCATACATGGGGGGAATAATGCTAGTCTGTTTTACAGTGTTTTGGCACGACCATTTTTTAGAGATGGGGGAAGTTTTAAAGATGAATTGGATAGGCTAGAATGTAGATGTATTATTAATTATAAAACTTTGCAACCTAGAGGTTTGAATATTGATGGCAATTTGACATTATAATGCATTTAATATTTATATAAAAAATAAATTGTGTTAAAATGTATAGTTAGAATGATGCACATGATAGTAACCTGATATTAGAAGTTTAAATGTAGTTATTTATAAGAATATATCTAAATGAAATTGAAGATGCATATTCTTTTAAAAAAGTTAATTGATTAATTAGATGTGTGTATATTGAATGGGGTATAAAGGAAGGGAACATTAGAATGTGAATGTAATTATTCTTTGAAGGCGAAAGGTTGAGTTACCAAATAAAGTGGTGAAGAACAAAAATCTCTGATTCTGCCTTGTGAAGCTTGCTATTTGTGTTTTTCTTGGAGTTATGAGACTGTGAGCATTTTTCTTTATCCTTCTATGCCTCCAGAGCTGACACTAGAATATGTGTCTCTCTATTCAATGATTAATGGCAGTGTAGTAACTCCCTGTTCAATATTTCTCATTGTAACAATTTTTATTAATTTCTGAATCACACCTCCATGTTGTTTGCCCAAATTTGCATTCACGTTTCTTTTATTTCCATAATGTTGCTCAGTTGCATGTCATTATATCATCATTTCTATATTTTCTTGAGTGTTGGAGTTGCTCTACATGAAGAAGTAATCACCACTGACCACACTATTTTGTGTAATGCAGGGCGCTGAATCTCAGCCACAGTGCAGTTTAACAGCTGCCACTGTGACTGTGCAGTTTCCTTTAGGATTTTGGCTGCTAATTCCACATTGAAGAGGACTATAAAAATTGCCTTAAACTTAGGCTTTTTCAGCAGTTGACTGAAGGTGCAATAAGAAATGAACAAAGATTTACAAAGTGGAGCAGCTATCTGTCTCTGTCTGTCTGTCTC
>NC_056751.1:711319716-711322216 GCF_019279795.1 Protopterus annectens | reverse complement strand
AACTAATGATTGGTGTCAGTGCCATGGCCTCAAACTAAATACAAAGAAGTGCATAATAATACCCTTTGGGAAATCAAATGCCCCTGTAAATTACAACATTAATAGTACTCCCACTAAATGTGGACCCAGTGGTGAATGATCTGGGTACTGAGATAATCTGAACTTTGACCACCATGTGTTCATGGTGGTGAAGAAATCCTTCTATGTGGCTCAGCTTATAAGTAAGGGCATGACATCCAGATCTAAGGATGTCATTGTACCACTGTACTTGGTCCTCATCAGACCAGAATTCAAGTACAGTGCACCTCGCTAGGCACCTGCAGCAGTTAGTGTCATCTGAGGCTTCTCACCTAGAAAAATACAGGGTATAACCACCATGTCATATGCAGACTGATTAAAAGCCCTGTCACTGTATTCAGTTTCCTACTGAAGAGTGATCTGTACTTGACCTACAAGGCAGTCTCTGACCCAGCCCTGATGGAAATGTTGCATATTTGCAAAACTAATTGCACAAGGGTTACCCGCTCCAAAGATATAAACCTGATCTCTGACATGTCTAGATCATGCTGGAGAGACATATCTGTCCCAGAGTTTGCCCCTCCCCTGGAATACACTTCCTAATCACATGAAGCAGCGCCCTTCCCTGACCATCTTCAAGCTCAGTCTGGACCAGTGGATGGGAAATTGCAGATTTACGCCGGGACTGGCACCCATGTCCCTTATGGAAAGAGGCAGCCTGTACAAATACTCAAAACTCTGTTTGCTGACTCTTGTCATCTTTCCCCTTGGGATAGAAATTGGGTAAAATGTGGGTAAAACTGACTCTGCTTGTAAAGGCTTTTGAGCCATTAGCCCAGTAATCTCCAATGAACCTATGAACTATGAAAAATTTATGCTGTTAAGGCATAAATATAAATTGATGAGCCACACACTGAAAAATAGGAACGAGCGTTTTACCAAATAAATACAAGACTCAGTAAAAAATACAAACGTTAGCGCTTTCGTAAGGCACATAGACCAAACTTCATCAGACAATTCAATGATACAACAGTTCAGCTTATATAACCCACCCACACCCTTCAATTAGTTAATCATGAGAAATCACTCTAATTGATAATAAACTAATACACTTAAACATGATAGTAAAACATATAAATTGCATAGATATGTTAATAGTTACTCATAATAAATGCATACAGCATTCATATACAAAATAAAATTAATATATTGCAATAAAAACATTTCATCTATCTAATACCCTGAGCTTTAATTTACTGCTGATGGAAATAGTGTCATTCAAGCCAGGGGGGACATGGGAGTTGAGAAAGACCTGCCACCAAATTTCTTTATCCTCCAACCATAACTTCCAAGGTCCACCACAATCCCCCCGCTTGACCTGTTGCAACACCACAAATTTAAATGAATGGTCAGGAAACATTTTAATATGCCTAAAGCATTTTTTTCTTCACACTTATGAACATCATATAGATGCTCGTAAATATGCTGATTCAACTTCTGTTGGGTTTTCCCGACATAAAAACCAGGACATTGTGAACACAGGGCAGCATATACCACCCCTTGTTAGTGACAATTGAACTTATCCTTAATAGAAATAACCCTGTTAACAATCTTAACCTTGGATGTTGACAAAATATTTTTACACTGACTACACACATCACAAGGTGTCATTTTCCCCTGTACATTACAGTCCTTGACTTGCTCCAATAGATTTTTAATGTTCCTAGCCCTTCTAAACACAAATTCATGGTGTTCCCCCAAAAAAGATCCCAACCCCAAATCACTGTTTAAAATGGTCCAATTCTTATTAACTATAGCTTGCATGATATAGCTGTCGTTGGAAAATGTAGTCACCAATGGACATGATATAGCATTCCTCCTTCCAAATCTCCTAGACATGCCCAAATTTACTGAATTAATAGTAGCTTCATGGTCAACCAAATTGATTATGTCCACATTAGTTGATATACCCACCATGTTCAAAACATTTTCCCCCAACTTGTTCAAAATAGGTTTAAAATAACCAATCTCACATTTATCTATCACCTCCCTTCTGATATTATTGATTAAATACTTGGGGTACCCTCTATCCATGAACATCTGATACATAAAATCACATTCATCAATGAAATCACTATAATTTGACACCATCCGGGCTGCTCTTACCAATTGCCCCTTGATGATACCTCGTTTGACGTGCATGGGATGACTACTGTCAAAGTGTAAAATACTATTTGAGTATGTCGGTTTTGTATAAATCTTTGATTTCAAACCATCCTTAGTTTTAACCAAGAAAACATCCAATTGGGCTGATACAGACATCCTCCAGAAGGGTCTCAATGAGACGGATACCTGGTGTCAAAATCATGGCCTCAAGCTAAATGCCAAAAAGTGCATAGTCACCCCCTTTGGAAAAAACAAAGTACTCGTGAACCACCACATACGTGGTAGTCCCCTAAATACAGAAAATGTAATAAGGGAT
>NC_056751.1:711172216-711314716 GCF_019279795.1 Protopterus annectens | reverse complement strand
CAAGAAATCTGGGGAAAATCAAAAATAATAAGTGAACAAAGGCCAAAAATAGGAACAGATTTTAAATATTGTTAAAAGTTGCTAGAATGATGGATTTTGCATTACTGTATATTTTCTGAAGGATATGGAGTCTGAAAATTCAAATCTCCATCATTATTTAGAGACTTAAATCTTCAGTGATTTGCCAGAAAACTACATGTGTTATGGAAGAAAGACCAAAAATATAAAACAGAAATCTGGACGTTCCGCAAAAATCTAGACAGTTGAGAGGGTATGGTCATGTACACTATGCAAAGAATGTACATGCTTCCACATGCAGAATGAAACGTTTATGATTGTGAATGGTGACAGGTGTACAGTACCTGGAAGTTCATTAGAGGTGCTTAACTATCCATCCTGAAAACTGGTCTGATGAAGTTCCATTGAGAACAAGATTGCTTATTATCATCTCTTTTATTGTTATTTTTATTAAATTCTGCTTTATTTTCACTAGCCTGTTCTTTTTTATTTTGTTTTTCAATTTAGCCAGTTCGCGAGTTTGTTGGTTCCTTTTTGTAGTCCTAGAAAAGTATCACATCTAACTTTTAAATACAAGAAGAAGGGTGCAGCAACTGCCTTATTGGCTTTATGTGTTATGATACATTTTGTACTGTTGATGGGAACATAAAGCTCCGTTTGTGCTGAAACACAGTCGCAAGTATGGAGGACAGGAAGATGCTGGTGCAGTTATGTGATATATGCCATGCCAGTCAGGTACAGTGCTTGGCAGGTAGTATATACAGGATACAAGTGACAGATGAGGTTGAGTAGGTATTCTACAGAGCATGTAGTAACTAAAAGGTAGGATGTGTTGCAGATATTATGCCAGGTAGGTCGAGTGCAAAGTATGCAATGTATACAATGATGATGGCAAGTACGCTGCGTCAGATAACACAAACATAGGGAAAAATACATACTGAGTGGGTCATTATGGGTATATGATGGGCTACTTCAAAAACCTAAGCTGTGATCTGTACTAAGCAGGTACAGGGAGAGGATATAGTCAGTTTTAAATGGGAGGAGACTTGCAATGTTACAGTGATAACAGGGAATGCTGGGCCTTTCATAACGGAGGCTGCAGAATAGTGAGTGATGTACTTATTCAGGCTGAGTTGTCCATTGCTCAGTAACCATATCTCAGTGTGGCCTCACATCCAAAAATTACGTAGTCCAAGCAATTTTCAGTGTAATTAACAGACTAAGGATATAATTAATGATCATACAGACACACACACATGCATGTGGACATGTATAAGCCCACACACACACACACACACACACACACACACACACACACACACACACACACACACACACACACACACACACACACACACACACACACACACACACACACACACACACACACACACACACTTATGAAAATGGTTCCAGTAGTATTGTTTGAAAAAGGGGATAGCACACCTTAGCCATCTGCAACTACTTTTTTTTTTTTCAGATAGAGAGCTGGGGGTTACAAACTCCGGAAGCTTACAGAACATTACAGCATCATCTGTCAAGCTATTTTACCGTCGCATCATTCTGAGGCTTCTCAAAAACACTGGTGAGGTCCAGTGTTCTCTGCTATTGCCATATTAACTGGATAAGTATAGTGCAGAACTGTGGGTACTGGGTAGGATATAGTTTGTAATCTGAATTTGCGTGCAGAGTAAGAAAAGGGTTAGAAAAGATAAATAAACTGGGAGTAAGCTCCTATGACACCCAATGGATTGACAGCTGGCTCAACAATAGGACTGAAAAATCAAAACGGGGGAAATTGCCTTCACAAAGAGACCAGTCACACACAGAGTTCTGTGCTGGGATGTCACCGGTTTTGCATCTATTTTCCCCGAAGTAAAAGCCAATACCAAAGGGCTCTGGATGACTAAGTTTGCAAATAATTGCAGACTTGGACTAGTTGCTGAATCCCCAAATGACTTGGTCTTCCTGCAGGAAGGTTTGTCCCAAATATATAACTGGTGCCAAAATCATGGACTGGAACCAGTTAACAAAAAATGTATTATCTTCTCCTTTGAGAAGTCATCTACCTGGGGAACTACCACATTGATAATAAGTCCCCTAAGTGCTGGTCTGTTTCTTCAGAAACTTGTACACATTGACCTAATTTTCAACCAGCATGGGCCCATTGTCATAAGAAAGTCCTTCTTTACTGAACAGCATATAAACAAAAGGATTGTGTTTAGATCTGGGGATGCCATTGTCCCTCTTTTTTCATCTCTCATTAGGTCAGTCAGTGAGTATAATGCTCACTTTGGCATGTGTCTGGACAGACACATGCAACAGCTGGAATACTCAGAGATACCTTACTGAAAGGATACAAGTTCTAAATTGCATGGACTGACTCAAAGCCCTGTTACTACACAGAGTATCCTACAGAATGGTAAGAGGTGACCTTTGTCTGGTATACATCCTCAGATCCAGTCCTGATGGACCTACTGCACATTGGCAAGTCAAATGACATCAGAAATGCTCAGTTTAGGGATCTAAACCTCTTCTGCAACATTAGCAGAGCAATTTGGAGAGACAGGTTTATCTCGCAGAGGACAGCTGCTCTGGAACAGACCAACCCCCATCTGCATAAAACAAATCTCATCCTTGTTCATATTAAATCACAACTTGGATCTATGGATGAGAAACAGAAAATTTACCCCAGGACTATCCCCTGTACTACTAGAGACAGTTCTAAATGCTTTATCTCATGCATGGATCCCCTCAAATTGTCTATTCATGATCCCAGTTATTCTCATTAGAGGGAATATAGAATTATTGACCATGTTATTGACCATGGAATGGATAAGACAATCTAACACCAAATGGGATGGATTAATTCAAGCACCAAAAGGGAAATTAGCAAGGCTTAAAATAGCCCTTAAGGGCAACTAGCCTAGTACTTACCTATGATCCAATAAAAATATAGTAGATACTGGATGACACCTGGATCAGGATCTCTGCTGGCCATGTGCAACATGAACATATGGCTGCTACTGTACTGGACAGGTGTATGGTGAATATGTAATGGTCACAGAGTAGGACAAAAGGCATATGTTCTTAGGAAGACACTTGGTGATAGATTTGCTGCGGTCAGGGATACTAAGGTGTTTGTGTCAAGTACAGTGCAGCACACAAGCAAACTCTGGTCTTGGTGAGTTCTGTATGGAACCTGGGTTATTTTTTTTTTTTTTTTCAATAATAAATTTTTATTGTTTTATTATATTCCATACAAAATTAAAACAGATACAACATTAAAGAAAAACTGCCAACTAATGTAACTAATAATAACACCACAACATATATGCAATATTTACATGAATGCTTCCAAGTAATACATTAAATTATACAAGAATAATATAATAGTAGTTAAAATCAATTCGAATAATGAACAGTTTGCCATTACAGAGTCTTTTAAAAGTGTAAAAATAATTCTTGTTAAATGCAAATTTGAAATATTACGCTAATATAATATTAAAGACTTGTTCCCAAATTTTTGGATTATTAATATTTTTATTATGTTGATTCAAAAGTAATTTGTGGGCTACTGTATGTCTTATTGCTAATACTCTAAAGTTATTCCAGGAACCTGGGTTATTTTTAAAATTATGACAGAGATTGGTCCAGGGCGGGGTATGTAAAGAGACTAAGTATGCCTTCTATATGCAGATATAGCCTGAGGGGTAAGGCATGTACATCACAGGGTATGGTGCAGATACTGCCCCTATGCAAGCACATTCTAAGGAATGGGGTATGTACAGCACAAGACATGTGGCAGATACTGCCCTATGCAGACACATTCTAAGGAATGGGGAACATACAGCACAGGACATGCAACAGATACTACCCTGTGCAGGCACATTCTAAGGAATGGGGCACATACAGCACAGTACATAAGGCAGATACTGCCCCGTGCAGGCACATTCTAAGGAATGGGGCACATATAGTACAGTGCATAAGGCAGATACCTGTTGTAGGCTACAAACTCAAGTGTGATAGCCATTTCTGTGCATTTAAAGTGTTTTTTTTTTTTATTGTATCTACTTTATTTTCTGAAAAAAACAAAAAATAAAACAAAAAAAATACTTGTTTTGCTGCCTTTCTAAGCTAGTATAGTCCAGTTTTCAGGTTAGTGCTGAATTCAGGGCTGTGTTGCAAGTTTCTGTGTTAGCCCATACCTTACTTGGATAGCAGGAAGTTTCTCTGTTCAGCTATGAGAGAGGGGAGCTTTGAGCAGCCTATCTGTCCCTTGAGGAGTGGTTTCAGTCCAGAAATGAGTAGTTTATTGGCCAGTTTGGGCTAATTTCTATCTCTTTCATTTCCCTGCTATAAAACCTGCATTTGCAAGTGTTTTGCGCTTGTATACAGCTCAGCAAGCTCCTGCCTGGTGCCCTGCAGAGTTCTACAGCAGCAGAGAGACAAAAGAGAGACTTTGGAGTGATTATCATTTTTCTGCATTTTCTTGCTGCCTTTAGCTAATTTTTTAGCTAAGAATATAACACTCCCACTTTCTTCATCCCTGGGCAAATGAACAACAGCAGCAAAACCAATCATCTTTTAATGCTAAATATTAATATTAGAAGTATCAAAAATAAAATACCTGAACTCCAAGCCACAATGGCACACTACTCCCCAGTCATAGTTGCTTTAGCAGAAACCTGGCTAAATAAAAACATAGCTAACTCAGAAGTTTTCCCTACCGGCTACAGTATCATTAGACAAGACAGATGACTTCGTAAAGGGGGTGGAACTGCCTTACTGTACAAGTCCAACTTAACTGTAAGTCAATTACCAAATTCCTACCCTTCCCCCAATAATTGGGACATACTTATCTCACAACTTCAGCTTCACCCTAAAAAGGTAATCACCACAATTGTGATCTATATTCCACCTGGTAATACACCTGCTAGCCTTGAAGACGTCTTATCCTGGTGTTCTTCCACATACTCACAAGAAACCCTTATTCTGGGGGGCTTCAACCTAGATTGGTTCACTTGTATATCAGAACCACCAAGTTATCTAATAAATCTCCATGGCTACCAGCAGCTAGTCCAAATTCCAACTAGATGTGATAAAAAATCTAAAAGGGAATCCATCCTTGACTGGGTCCTAACTAACAACCCCACATTGTAACCTCACACAGGCAGACACCTTAAGTGACCACAACATAATATACTTTATACATAGTAGAACATGCATATCCAAAACCACTAACTATATATCCACTAGAAACACAAAAAAAAATTCTCTCCTGAGTTCCTCAACACTTTACTCTGTAACTGTGACTGGACCCCCCTCCCCCAAAACCCTCCCACTTGACCAGGCTGTAGCATATTTCAACAAAACATTTCTATAACACCTAGACACTGTCACTCCATTGCACACAATCAAGGTTAGAACCTCTACAAACCCCTGGCTCAGTAAAGAAACCAAACAAATCCTCAAGTCCAGAGACACTGCCTGACTCTACTATCAAAAAAATAAAGAAACACAAAGCCTAACTAAGTACCAAGAACTGCGCAACCATGCAATAAAATGCATTAGGCTAGACAGAAAATCCTACTACACAACATTACAAACTAAATACCAACACAACCCCCAACAATTTTGGAAAAATGTAAACCAACTACTAAAATCCTCCCAAAAGGCTACCCCCAAACCAACCACCCCTGACACTAAAGTTCCCATCGAAACACAATTCAACTCCCACTTTGTGAACTCAATTCTATCCTTAGTATCACAGGACAGTTCCTTCCTCACTAGCCCCCCCAACACAAATAACACTAATACAAGCTTTAACCTCAAAACAGTTTCCACCAATTCAATCAAAAGCATGCTCTCCAAACTAAAAACCTCATCAACAGCAACCGACCTACTCCCCAGCTATTTCTTGAAACTCACAGCAGATGCTATTGCTATCCCAGTCTCCACTCTCATAAACAGATCAATTGTTGAAAACTATGTGCCCAAACTCTGGAAAATATCCTATATTACACCCATATATAAAGGCAGGACCTCCACTGAACTTAATAACTACAGACCCATTGCTTTACTCTCCACCCTGGCCAAAATCCTAGAAAAATGCATACATACCCAGATGCTAAACTATCTCCTAGACAGCAACATCCTGTCACCTACTCAGCATGGTTACAGACCTGCCCATAGTACCACTACAGCCCTCCTCTGCTTCACAGCCACAGTAAACCATCTCAAAAATGAAGGCCTGCAGGTGTCAACTCTTTTTTTGGATATATCTAAAGCATTTGACACAGTTTCACACCAAATCCTGCTAAACAAACTAAACCAATATCATCTATCAAATTCCACTCTTACCTGGTTCCAAAGCTACTTAACTGACAGGTACCAAGCTGTGAAATGGGAAAATTCTCTCTCTCTCCTCAGCTGCCCATAACTATAGGAGTCCCACAGGGTTCTATCTTAGGACCACTACTATTCACAGTCCTCACAAATGACCGTCATGCCTCCACACAGCATGCATCTATCATTCAGTATACAGATGATACTACCTTAATCTGTGCTGCACAAAACATTCCCACCCTCCTGCAAACAACTCAACTAGCATTCTCTGATGTTGAAAACTACCTTACCAAAGCCCAACTTATCCTCAATCCAAAGAAAACTCAGCTTATGATTATAACCAGTTCTAACAAAAACACTGATAACAGTCAATTCACTATCTACTCCACAAATGCTACTCCAATCACTCCAGTGGCACAGGCTAAGCTATTGGGAATAACCATAGACTCCCACTTAAAATTTGATAGTTATCTCAACTTAACTATTAAAAAGTACATGCCAAACTGGGATCATGCTACCGTATCAAACCATTTCTTACCAACAACACAAGATCAGCCATTGCTCGCTCCCAACTTCTATCCACCCTACTCTGTGCATCTCCAATTCTGACTAATCTCAACAAAACTGAACTAAGCAAAATGGAAGCCTGCTATTACAGAATTGCCCACTTTGCTGCAAATTGCTCATGTAGAACTCATTACTGTACTGCTTTGAGACAGCTCCACTGGCTTGAACTGCCCAGCCTCCTAACTTACAATTAACTCTGTCTCTGTCATTCTATCTATTACCTCCCCAATAAGTGCCCTGCCCTCAAAAACCTAGTACAACATCACTCAGCCAAAAGGCCCCTTAGATCATCAAGCAAACTACTACTAGAAGTCACCAACATCTACATCTTTGGAGGTGCGCTATATAGTAGTTCAGTGGCTAAAAAATGGAACTCTGTCCCCACTAGCATTCAAAACACATCATCCAAAGCCTCCTTTAAAGACCTCATCAGGCAACATCTCAAGCACAGTTGGCAGTGCCATGATTGCTCCCCAGGCTAGTGAAAGCGGATATCATATACATACTAAATCTAGAGTACTTGATAATAGTTTTCAATCTTACTCACAAACACTGGCTAATCTACAGTGTATGTACTGCACCTGTGTACTATGTGTGTATTCTACCTGTGTTCCAAATTTCAGCTGTACACCACAAATCTATTAATTACCTTTATTTTTAAATTAATATTTTTTTGTTTGTTCTCTCCACTGTAACTGTTGATGTGCACATACCACTGTAAAAACATGTCTTTTGTAATTTGTGTGTATACTGATCATGTCTAACTAAATGTATCTGTAATTTTTTTTTGTGCAGCTTTTCTCCCCGGGCCTCTGCTGAAAAAGGGCCTTTTCTGCTCAGTCAGACACCCCCGGTTAACAAATGTAAAATAAATAAATTCCGCCTAAAACGCCGATTTTTAGAGTTTCTGTGATTTAAAAAGCTTGTTTCAGCTACATATTGTACTTATTTTACTGCCTGCACTTTAACAAAGTAGTTTTTTATGTTTAAATTACCTGTTTTAACTGTTGTAGGCTACATACTCAAGTGTGATAGCCATTTCTGTGCATGTAAAGTGTTTTTTTTTATTGTATCTGCTTTATTTTCTGAAAAAAACAAAAAAATATACTTGTTTTCCCACCTTTCTAAGCTAGTATACTCCAGTTTTCAGGTTAGTGCTGAATTCAGGGCTGTGTTACAAGTTTCTGTGTTTGCCCACACCTTGCTTGGATAGAAGGACGTTTGTCTGTTCACCTGTGAGAGAGGGGAGCTTTGAACAGCCTGTCTGTCCCTGAAGGAGTGGTTTCAGCCCAGAAATTAGTAGTTTATTGCCCATTTTGGGCTAATTTCTCTCTCTTTCATTTCCCTGCTATAAAACCTGCATTTGCGCAGTTTTGCGTGCCGGGCAGCACTGGTTAGCTGGGGTATAACTATTCCCGGCTCCACAAAGTCTACTCTTCAATTTTTCCCATGGAACTAGACAAACTTTCAACTTAAGCACTCAAAACATTCACTTCTTAGCTCAGCACTTGCTCAAAACTCATAGCAAGCACTAATAAACCTTAGCACTAGACCCCCCCTATACTGTAGAGAAGGACAAGGCTCTCTATTCGACCTTACCAGCCAATCAGTAAAACAGTTCACTGTACCTATCCAGGCATGTCCAAAGGGCAGTTTCAGGTGTACTCTCCGGTCCAACTTGTGAATTTGAGCATTTTGAGTCAATGTTACAACTGCCTCATGTACACAGACAACCCTCTCCTCCTACCACCAAACACTAATACATGCGAGAGATGCAATTATACAGCCAAACTGGAGGCTAAGCTCTCTCAACCCAAGACTGGACCAGGCAGTCAAGAGGAGAAGGGAATTACTTGCATCACACCACCAGTCTCACATAGACCTATGAAACCAGCACCGGCAAAAAACACACATAAATACACAAAAACCTACTCGGAGGCTCTAAATAAAAATCTGCAAAAGCAACAGAGACCTCCAAAGCAGACATCCAAGCAACCTCCACCCCCCAACACAAACCATGAAATGCATACTTCACAAAACCAGTGTGCCATGCAATCACAGCCCTTAAGGTAAAATAACATACCCAATACACTAGTAAAAGGTGACTCTATAGTCAGGGACACTGACATCTGACTCACTAGGCTGAACAAGGAGAAGGTTACGGTTAGCTGCCTGTCAGGTGCCAGGATCCGTCACATAACACAAGCACTCAGGTCACTCCAGAACAAGTACAAATACGACTCTGTCATTGTCCATGTTGGTGTGAATGACCTGAGCGTACCTCCCTGGACTACATGAAAAGAGACATGGAGGAGCTCTCTGATCACGTAACCCAGGCCGGTATGACCCTGAGCAGCATTCTGCCCTCACCAAGAATGATACCACGGTATAAAGACAAAAATTATCAATTTCAACAATTGGCTAAGCTTCTGGTGTCATTCAAAGGGGATCCAGTGTCTGTCAGCCTGGGATGACATGCTCAACAAGCCACGCTGCTTCACTAGAGATGGCTTGCACCTGTCACCCTTAGGCTTTCGAATACTGGCCAAGGCTTTTGCTGCCCCCATAGTGCCCTTTTTAGGCAAGGCACAAAAGACAAACGCACCGCTGTAAATAGCACAAGTAACATAAAACTGAGGGTAATGCTACTCAGTGCCAGAAGTCTAAACCTCAAAATGCACGCACTCAAGGCACTCCTCATTATGGAGAAAATCGATATATGTGCAGTAACAGAAACCTGGTTTAAGGCTCTAGAGAGCACCCCAGCACTACCAGGCTACAACTCATACCATACATTTCGGCCACAAAACCTGGACCAAAATACAAAAGGTGGGGATGTATCCATATTCATCAAGGATACCCACAACTCCAGGTTAGTGACACAGCACGATGCTTCAGCGATCATCCACGTGCAACTAACAACGGGCAAAACTGCAATCCAAATTGTAGCTTGCTACAAATCACAAACCATGTCCCAGGACCCCCATTCCGCATTTCTGGAAACACTGGGAAACATAAAAGTCCTACCAAACACCCTGATATTGGGTGATTTCAATTACCCAAACATTAACTGGGAGAACTACTCAAGTACTAACTCCATTGCCCAACATCTCCTAGAATTTATAAACTCACAACACCCTGGATCAACTGGTCAACACCCCACCAGAGGTGATAACATATTGGACCTGGTCATCACCAACATGGGTGACCAGTGTTCCACACTGGATGTCAACCCCTCGCTGGTTAGATCTGACCATAAACTAATCACTTTGAATATCCACATTCCTCCCCCACCCCCGGTCAAAGAAACCACCATGAAAAACTTTTCAAAAGCAAACTTCACGTTACTGAAGACCGAGGTGGAAAGTTTCAAAGCTCCACACTAAAGGATAATGCTGTACAAGCTGCAAAATCCTTTACAAGTGCACTCTACAGGCACCTACAAGAATGCATGGATCATGCTATCCCATGCAAAACCAAGACTCACTTCTCCAAGAAAAGGAAACCAGTCTGATGGAACCCCGACATAAACAAGCTATACAATAGGAGGAGGAATCTAGTACAAAAAAGAGTAAAATCCAAAGAAGAGAAGACATCCCTAATCAGTATCAGTGAGAAACTATGATCCCTCATAAAATCATCCAAGGCTAGCTTCGAAAGAAAAATTGCCAAGGACTCCAAAGATAACCACAAGGCATTCTTTAGCTATGTCAAGAATCTAAGTGGCAATTCTCAGATCTGCTTGGAGTTAGTGCAGAATGGCACAAAATACACTGAACCGACCGATATCGCCAACATCCTGGCAGAAAGGTTCAGTGCAGACTTCACCCCCCTCTTACCCCCAAAAGGGCCCATAATCATACCAGAAGAATGTAGCGCCCCTGAAATCACAGACACTCAGGTTAAATAGCCCTCTCCAAAGCCAAAAACACAGCATCAGTGGGAAAAGACAAAGATGAACTAACCCCTCACCTAAACACACTGTTCAAACTCAGCCTCTCCACAGGCTACGTGCCCATAAAGTGGTGCACAGCAACGGTTATTCTGCTCCACAAAGGTGGAGCCACAACAGACCCCGGGAACTATCGCGCTATAAGCCTAACTAGCTTGGTCTGCAAGGCTATGGAGTGCATCATCATGGATCTCATTAACAAACAATGGGAACCTCCAAACACTGGACCCTACCCAGTTCATCTTTAAGGACAGATCATGCCTCCTAAACCTGGTGGACTTTTCTGAGACAGTTACCAAGGCTATAGATGAGGGAAAGGTGGTCCACACAGCCTACCTAGACCTCACAAAGGCTTTCGACACCATTCCCCATTCAGGTATTATAGACAAGCTCACCAGCCTGAACATAAACTCCTACATCACGAGATGGGTTGCCAACTGGCTCACAGGCAGAACCCACATGGTAAGAGTTGCAGGAGCTAGGTCTGACTCTAAACCAGTTACAAGTGGCGTTCCCCAGGGCTCAGTCCTAGGACCCCTCCTGTTCGGCATATACTTCTCAGAGGTACAGGCAAGAACAGGAGGACTATGGCTGACCAAGTTCACAAATGCCTGCAAACTAGGGCTATAACTGACTCTCCGGCTGGCACAGACATCCTGCAAAAGGGAATAACCAAGACAGATACTTGGTGTCAAAACCATGGCCTCAAGCTAAATGCCAAAAAGTGCATAGTCATCCCCTTTGGAAAAAACATAGTACCCACAAACTACCACATAGGTGGTAGCCCCCTAAATACGGAAGACGTAATAAGGGATCTGGGAACCCAAGTAGATAGTAACCTCTCCTTTGACAATTACATTGCCAAAGTGGTGAGAAAATCCTTCTATGTGGCCCACCTAATCACAAAAGGGTTTGTATCCAGATCAAAGGAGGTCATTGTGCCCCTCTACGCATCACTCAGACCCATCACAGAGTACAATGCCACATTTGGGATGTACCTTACAAGACACTTGCAACATCTGGAAAGACCGCAGAAGTACCTCACCAAGAGGATCACTGGCCTCAGACAGATTCCCCATGCAGCTCGAATGAAGAAACTCCAGCTATACTTGGTTGCATACCGCCTACTCAGAGGTGATCTCTGCCTGACATACAAGGCCATGTACAACCCAGAATTGATGGACATGCTCCACCTAAAGAAAACCATATCCCCTCGAGCCACATGCTCTAGGGATCTAAACATCACCACAACAATAAATAGGACATGCAGGAGGGATAGATTCCTGTCCCAGAGACTTCCCATGGTCTGGAACAGGATTCCAATCTACATTAGGCAGAGCTCCTTGCTAAGCCTCTTCAAGAGAAACCTTGACGAGTGGATGGGAAACAAAGTATACCCCAGGGATCACTTCAATAGCTGTGCTGGACAAAGGCGCAGGGAACTAATCTAAGGGGGCGGCGAAAGCCAACACTTTCTGACTAGGCTTATAAATGCCTTCGGGCAGATAGCCTAGTACCAACCTATGAACCTATACTCCCCTGTGCAGGCAGATTCTAAGGAATGAGGCACATATAGCACAGGACATGTGGCAGATACTGCCCCGTGCAGGCACATTCTAAGGAATGGGGCACATATGACACAGTACATAAGGCAGATACTGCCCTGTGCAGGCACATTCTAAGGAATTGGGTATGTACAGCACAGGACATGTGGCAGATACTGCCCTGTGTTGGTACATTCTGAGAAATGAAAGACATGCAGGGTAGTGCAGGGCATGAAGCAGATACAACGCTGTGGGGGACAGTCTGAGGAGTGAGGCACATGTGACACAAGGCTTTGGGTAACTACACAGACGGTGCAGGGTAGGATATCTGATAAATGTTGTGCTAAGGGTAATATAGTAGAGGTAGCATGGTATGTACATGGTAGGGCATGAGACCGACACTGTGCTAAAGGAAGGTATGATGTGTGGCAAGTGACAGGTGAAGCGCAGTACATATAGCAGATACTAAAAAGTAATCCATGGAGGTAGCAAAGGCAAAAGCATGGGGCTAGTGTTGGAGACGGGATTTAAATAAGTCTCCCAAGGCTGAAGCAGGCAAGCATATCAAAGCATGAGTCCCTTTGTACTGTAATGAAGGGTAAAAAAGTAACATCATTAGTGAGGGGAGAAGGTATGTCAAGAAAGTGACGGGCAAAAATGGACAAGAGTAGAGGTAGTGATTTCAGGATTATGCTTTGCAATGTCAAAAGGCCAGTTATAAAAATATAAAAAGTGAGTCAGTTTGCATGCAATACATAAAACAGGGAAGTACATATGCTGTAGGCATAAAAAGGACAGGATGATCATTAGATGAATGAAAGAAGTATATGTGTATATATATATATATATATATATATATATATATATATATATATATATATATATATATATATATATATAATATGGGTCTAGGATATATGGCCAAAAATCCATTTCGCGGAAAATTTCTGACATAGGGTCCAAATCGCCAAAAATCCATTTGGCCAAAAACACTAATGACAGTGTATATGCCCTGTTCCCCACTGTAGTGTGATCTTGGAGTGAGAATATTAAAGTAGGAGGGTGTGGGGGTGTGTGGGGTGAAGCCCAGCACCTAATTAGGTTTAGAACTACTTCCTGGTAGTATGAATAGCAGTTAGACAATATTAAATAATGGCAGACATTACTAAACTGAACTGGGTGGGGGGCTTTGGGTGTAGCTAGGCATACTCAGTGTACTGAAATTAGTACATTTTTTTCTGAGCATCTCTTGCAAATGTCAACACTCAAAAAGCACAGAATGTTTACAACTGTGTAAATGAATATTCACAGTATAGTGGTGCACAAAGAATTCTTGTGCAAAAGGAATACACCTCTAAAACTAGATTTTTATGGAAATAACTTGTAACAGTTGAAAATAACGTGCTTCTGCCCATGCGTCTAGGGGTAGCATTTTGAGAGCTGAGTACATTTTTAAACTGACAAGTGGGTAGTGGGGGCAACAACATTAGGTTTGAGTACAAAATGTAAATCTCTGGCTACACCCGTCCACCCTACTTTATTATTCTCACTCCAAGATCGCATTACAGTGGGGAACAGGGCATATACACTGTCATTAGTGTTTTCGGCCAAATTGATTTTCGGCGATTTGGACCATCTGTAACAAATTTTCGGCCAAATGGATTTTCAGCCATATATCCTAGGCCCATATATATATATATATATATATATATATATATATATATATATACAGGAAAGTCCATTTTAAGCAAGCTGTCCTTACTGGACATAGATATTTTACAGAGGGGACCAGAGGAGAAACGCATCAGAAGGCGGGGAGCAATTGCTCCTTGATTTTGCTTTGTGTTTTTGGTACAGTCAATATTTTGTCACAGTTGTACAGAAATCTTTAAATATAACTTTTAACAAAAATGAATACTTTTTATGTATTAAAAGAAGAGGAACACCTCATTAGCTGTTCTCCACTGCACTTTACGGCAGCAAAAAAAAAAAACTAAATTTGTAGCAACAGAAAAATAACTAGATTATTGGGTCACAAATAGAAATAATAGACTTTCAAATGATAAACCTCACTTAATTTTACTTTGTGATATTTTAGCTGTAGGACCATGAAGGACTTTGACTCCTAGGTGCTGGAACAGCTCATCAGCATTTTTTCTATCAGTATTTTGGCATTGCTTCATTGGTCCCACCAAGGCTGCTGTGTTTAGTGGTGTTAAAGGGAAACCTAGATGTTCTTCGTGTTTCACTGTTGCAATCCTGACTTGTTAGATTTTCTGCCATGAAAGCTCTTGGCCGGCCCGACTACCAGAGAAAAATTTTCCTCCTTCCTAGACTGGCAGATGGCCTAACTGATGTCAGTATGCCTGGGTATGTAGCTGGCAGATGGCCTAACTGATGTCAGTATGCCTGGGTATGTAGCTGGCAGATGGCCTAACTGATGTCAGTATGCCTGGGTATGTAGCTGGCAGATGGCCTAACTGATGTCAGTATGCCTGGGTATGTAGATGGCAGATGGCCTAACTGATGTCAGTATGCCTGGGTATGTAGCTGGCAGATGGCCTAACTGATGTCAGTATGCCTGGGTATGTAGCTGGCAGATGGCCTAACTGATGTCAGTATGCCTGGGTATGTAGGGAGCCAGCCTACCTCATAAAATCAGTATTTTCTTGCCATCTGAGCCTAAAGCAGTGTTCTAGTGCATTGGTCGGTCCGCACTAGAGAGGTCTTCAGAAAGATAAGTATCCCATTGGGAAGCCCCATTCTTTTGTTTAAACTCATATCAGATAAAGTAAATAATTTTCTGTGATGTGGTAAACAAATCCCACACAGAGGCTTCCACTCACTTTGTATCACCTGCTTAGGCCCAGACCACAACATACCTAGCTGCCACTTTTACACCCATTATAACTCTAGGATAATCAGACATAGGGCCAATATTTTAGCTAGATTCCTTAGTCTTGAATCGTCTCATCAGTGTCCAACAGCGTCCGCTGGTCATCCAGAGGTTGAGCAGCCTAGGCGTAAGAGAGAAAAAGAAAAGAGACTGTAGCTTAGGCCTGCGGACAATGACCATTCTCAGTCTATTTCTCCCTCTGGGCTTGTGCTCATTGAAGAAGGTGAGGCGCTTTTGCAGCCCCCTAATCTGTCTGAAGTGGTGCTGCAAGACTGTGTTAAGACCCATTCAGAGTCAGACATGCCATCGGGTCCCTTGACTTCTGCACAAGCTCATGCTTTCAGCTCATGAGTCGGGTCTGGGGCCACTCAGCAGACCTCTGCTTCCAAACAGCACTCTATTTCAGATGATGCTTCTCTGTGGCTTCAGCCTACACCTGTTCATCTTTTGTACAGAGAGACAGGCGTCAGGATGTCAGACGTCCTTAGGCCCAAAGCCAAAGCACCTCCTAAGAAAAGTACCTCTGCAAGGCCTTTGCCTAGGCCTACCAGTTCCCTTTCTCAGAGATACCAACAGGACTTAATTAAACTAGCAGATGACCTGATCTCCACAGTTAGGTCTAGGCAAGCACCTGGAGATGTCTTCCCAGGTAAAAGGAAAAGGGATCCTACCTCTGAAGCCTTCCCAAACCCTTTTGAATCTGATGAGGATTCAGACTTTGAGGGGTCTGGTTCTGAAGAAAGACCTTCCCTCACATCTTTAAAGGATTCAAATTCAAAGGAGAATCTACCCTCAGCTCCCCCCCCCAAAGGATATCACCTTTGGAAAGACTTTCCATGCTATGAGAGAACATTTTCAGTGGGAGGCACAGGAATACCCTTAGTCAAAAAAGAGGGTTAGGGAGTTCCTGGAAATGCCATAGCACAAACCTCTGGGAATTCCACCCATTTAAGAAGTGGTTGAAGATGTCTTCCAGGTTTCCTCTTTAAATCCTTACTCACTTCCCCTAGCCCCTCGAAAACCAAACAGGTTCTACAGGTTGCAGGATTTCCAATAAGTACCTTTTCAAAAATCCATCTGCTGATCCAGAGGTGGTCACTCCAGGACCCAAAGGAGCCAGAGCCAGTTCCTCTAGGAAACCCGTTACCTACAAATAAAGAGAGCAGGACCCTTGATAGATTTGGGAAAAAAGTTTGTACATCAGCCATTCTTACCGTGAGGGCTTTCTACTGTCAGTTTCACATGATTAAATATTAGCAAACTATTCTGGATCAACTAAAACAAAAATATTTCTTCCCTAGGAGGTAAAAACCTTGCTAAAGAACTTTTGGATCTCCGCCACTCCAGTTATCAGGTAGCTAGGCATTCCTTACAATGTGGCTATGACAATATGGAGGATCTTCAGAAAGGTAAAGGGTTCTATTCCAGGTTATTCCTGGTTCCCAGAAAAGAAGGCTCTTGTTGGCCTATCCTGGACCTGTCTAATCTCAATCAATTTCTCCAGGTACCAAAATTCAAAATGTTGACTCTTCAAAACTATTACTAATGATACCCTCTCAGGCTTTTATGGTTTCCTGGATCTAAAGGATGCCTACCTATAACACAGAAACTTTCTTCGCTTCAGAGCAGGTTCCAGCCACTGTCTTTTGTCAGCACTGCCCTTTGGCTTATCTACTGCTCCAAGGGTTTTCTTAAAGTGCTTAGCCCCTGCATCCACTTTCTGCAGGACCAGAGGGATCCAGATATACCCCTACCTGGATGACTGCAAGATATAGCCCACAAGTTTGCCAAAGCTTCACAGAGATCTGGAGTTTACCCAAGATCTACTGAACTCCCTTGGCTTCACAATAAATTTGCAAAAATCTGATACTGTTCCAGCCAACAGGATAGTCTTCCAGGGGGCACTCCTGGACTTCTGACTTCAAAAGCCTTCCTTCCCCCAGACAAGGCCTCTTTTCTGATCAACTACTTTCAGACAATCCAGCAGAAATGATCCATCTCAGCCAGAGAGTTTCTGCGGGCAGTGGAATATATGGCCTCATGCATCCTCATGGTTCCCTGGCCAAATTGCATGTGAGAAAACTACAGTGGTAACTGAAAAATGTATGGTGTCAACAATCTCAGCCCCTAGAGACTGAGATTCAGCTGCTCCCTTGTCTCGAGCAGGAGTTTGCATGGTGGAAACAGGCATGTGCCCAAAATCAAGGCCTTCCATTCAAATTCATTCCTCAGGGTCAAACTCTCACCACAGATGCCTCAGAGATAGCCTGTTGTGCTCACTTTCAATGATTTCAATCTCAAGGGAAGTGAGAGGCTCAGTTCAGGGACAGGCACATAAACTGGAAAGATCTTATGGCAGTGTGTAAAAAGGCCTGATAGTATTCAAGGAAGAATGTGAACCAGGGGTCTTGCTGATCAAAACAGACAACACCACAGTAGTGTGAACCAACAAGAGGAAACTCACAAATGCCATAAAAATCCAACAAAACAATAAATATGAGCAGAGAAAGCAGGCAAAATCCATTTTATTAACAAAACAGTGAGCACTTTTGTCTTGTACAATTCCAAAACTTCATCAGACAGTGCCATTACTAACTGCCCCATTTAAATAACATCATCAAACACATGATCAATGACATCAACCTCATAAATATTCGTAAGTTACATCATGAATGAACCACCCCTCCAAAGTGCTTAAAGGATGTAATAAACCATGATTTAAAACATAGCAATTTAATATGGAACCTTTAAAAACTTAATACTTTTCCTAAAACCTTTTGTGAAACGTATAAAACTACAAGATTCAAACTTATGCTTATTTAAATTTAAAACCCATTAATATTGTATAATAAAAACTTCTATCTTGAATACAGGCATATTACAAACACTGCTTACTCAGCTCCATATAAAGCCAACAAACCCAGTCTATACTTATGTATTTATTATATACTAACTCGTATACAAAATAAATGAAAACTAAAAAATAAATGTATTAAAAATCAGTGATTTAGTAAATAATCTTGTGGAGAATGTTCTACTGGAAGCATATAAAACAGCTTAAAGATATTCAAATATTATTCCTATTATACATTACAGCACCCAAAACAGGGACTTGAACCCTGGACCATCAGATTGAGAGTCTAATGCTCTACCAGTTGTGCTAAATAGGATTTCTAGACAATTACCGTTTTAAAGCATTTAATTTAAGAAGACAATTTACTGAACTGTACTCATTTAAACCTGATAGGGAGTAAGGATTCAGTAATATCTGTCGTATTAATTCTCTTTTTTCTAACTGTAACATTTATGAACCACCTCTTGGGCTTACAGCAACCTGCTCAATTAAAAGTTGTGGCCGTCATAGGACATCGCATGCTTGGCCAGTGCACTAGTGGGTTTCTGCTTCCTGATAGCATGTTCGTGTTCACAAATTCTATCCCTAACAGACCTTTCAGTTTTACCAACATAATATGACATGCATAACTGACATAAAGCAAGGTATACTACTCCTTTTGAATTACAGTTGTATGCACCTTTTAAATTATATTTGACACCTCGAATATCAAAACTCTGACAAACTAAAATTAGTTTACAAATCCTGCATGCACCACATTTTCTCATTCCCGTTACGTTGCTATGTGCATCCTGTTCTTTATATTGTAAAATGGTTTTTAAATTACTAGCTGTCCTTTCTACTATTTTTGGTTTTTACTGCACATCCTCCTCAATAATCTCCAGTTTTTATATATGATGTATTTAATAAGCACATACTCAGCAGTAAAAGTCGTAATAAAACTAGAAATAAAATCATCATTATATAAAGAGGCAGTTTCAACAGTAGTTGCAGCCTTTCTTCCTAATATATATGGTAAAAATCCCATAATTTATCTTTCTAGTTACCTCATCTATAATATCATGTATGAGGCTACATGCATACCCACTAGCAATGAACATCTCCTTCAGCTTTTGACAGTCACTCTGAAAGTCATCATCCAACATGACCATTCTAACAGCACACACTAGTTGCCCTTTTACAACTGATTTTTATAATTAGGGTGAGAGCTTTTAAATTGCAGAAAGGAATTAGAATAGGTGATTTTTCTATGAATGGTAGAAAATCTAACTTGCAAAACATCCTTTCTTAAACCGACATCCAGATAGGCAATACTGTGCGTCTGTACTTCATGTGTAAACTTTAAAGAAGTTGTGGTTGTACCAAGATATGCAACAAAATCATAAAGCATTTCCAGTTTTCCTGTCCATAAGATAAAGACAGCATCTAAATAACACACATAAATGCTCAAATACTGTTTAAAAACATCATTCTCCATATTATACTTTACTAAATTGGCAAACTTGGTGCCACAGGGTGACCCCATAGCTACCACTACTTTTTGCAGGAACTATCTTCCATCAAAAAATATATAATTTATTTATTTTTATTTATTTTATTTTATATTTGTTTACCGGGATAGTCTGACTGGACTGGGTCCATTTACAGCAGAGGCCTAGGGAGAAAAGCTCTATTTCAAAAAGGTCTACATACAAATTAATATAATCCTGTGGCACACCATTAGTGACTAAAAATTCACTAATCATAACTATCCCTTCCTCCTGAGGAATAACTGAAAACAAGTCCTTAACATCAGTGGTAAGAAAGCATTCTTGCTCATTGTATTCAACTGTATTCATTAATTCCAAAAAATACCAAGAGTCTTTACAAATATGAATTTCCTGCTGCATAAACACTTTTAACTTATTATCTAGATATTTGGCATATGTGAAAGTGATGGCATTACGGCCATCATCAATAGGTCTCATAGGTGGATTTTGTATTCTCCTTATGAATTTTGGAGGCACCAGAAATGGTTGGGGTAGTAGGAGAATTCATTACTAAATAATTATAAATAACTAAGGTATTTCTATTCTCCAAAAACATGTTATGAAGTAATAAGCCAACCTTCCAATAAACAATGTTTATCTGATTAATGGAGACTTCTTCATAAGTATCCGTTTCCAAAACTTCATTCATCCTAAGATTATAATCATAAGCATTTATTACCACCAATCCACCCCCTTTATCTGGCTTCAGAAACATTGTATTCTGTTGCTTTAAAAATGCTAAAACAGCCCTTTCAGCACTAGTTAAATTATCCTTTAACAGTTTCCTGTTATGGGTTGATAGCCTATACTTGAAGTCAAGCTCACATAACTTCTCAAATAGCAATAGTGTGGGGTGTAGTGGTGAATTAAACATGCTTGATATATGTAAATTATCACTATCAACCACCATACTATTCATAAAAATCTGTTTAAAATTTAACTTCCATAAAAACAATTTCAAGTCAACAATGGTGGTATCAATGCTGGCTCTTTTCACAGGTACAAAGTTAAGTCATTTGGCCCAAAAGTCTATTATTTCAACATCAATGACAGTCTGCGAAAAAGTATTAATATTAAAATCACCAGTGCTACTGGAGACTATAACTGGCTGTAAATTGTCAAGCTGTTGCTGTTGTTCATAGGTTCATAGATTTGTACTAGGCTAACTGCCCTTTTGATGCATTTTTTTAAGCCTAGCCAGTTACCCCATGTGAGAATCAAACGCTGCACCTTGTGTCTGCAAGGTGAATACCTTAACAATTATGCCAACCTCCCACCAGGTTGTGACTCAATCACAGGCATATTGTCTATGTTATAATAAATCAGTTCTTCCTCCATCAGTAATTGTTCCTCCCCCGATGCCCTCTCTTTTGTGGGAACACCCTTCTTTGGTTGCGTCTGGATGGGACATAAATATCCTGTTGGTTATTATTGTCTGCACCTACTGGTCCATGATTATTATGCTGCTGTCTAATACGCTCTGACCTTCATTGCTCAAGAAACTGATGATGGTCATGTATATTGAGGGAGCCAGCATCATCTTCATTACTCTCAACATTGCCTTCATCAGTACAATAACCAACATTATTCTCTTCTGGGATGTTGTCAGCATCAGCTCTTGATAGCTGCCAACCTGTCCATTGTTGCCCCTTAGGTGGTTTAGTGTAGGCCAGGGGTGTCAAACTCAATCACATAAGGAGCCGAAATAAAAACACATAGGCTAAGGCGCGGGCCAAATTTTTTATTATTATTTTTTTTTATTAAGATATATTTATATGTGTACTAAGACTGGCAGAAGTAAAGATACTTCATCATCCTGAGAGACCATATCTCACGCCATCCTGGTGCATTAAGGTCCATCAGCGCCATCACTGTGTGCCTTAGCAAAGTGCATTAATCATGTTCTGAAAATAACAAAAAGCACAAAACAAAGTATACTATAAGCAAAAAAGTTCAAAAACAGTTATTTTTTTAATACATTGAAATTGCTCACCTACTTGATTTCTGGCCAGATGTCTGAGACTGTTTTCCTCTGGTTAGTGAGTCAATGTCTGGTTTTATGTCTTGTGCTGTGGCAACCCGCAAAACAATGTGGAGGTTTTAATTTGTGATGCATGATCTGTGCATGTTCTTGTTTAGATTCATTATTGAAAACATCTGTTCGCACAGATAGGTACTCCCAAACATGGACATAACATGGGCAGCATGAAGTCTTAGCTGTGGCATCAAGTCAGGGGGCAGTAGACTGTGATCTGGACATCCTGGAACTTTGCTTGGCTTGAAGCTCTATCAGCTCCATCTGAAGGTGATGGAAAGGATTGGCAAAGATGTCAAAGCCACAGTGCTGTGCTCTGAAGTCAGAGAAGCACAGATCAAACTCATCAATTAACTGGCTCGAGCACAAGGAAAAGCAGTGGATAAGGAGGCCAAGATACACTGACAAACAGGAATTGGGCAAGATTGTCCTGTTCTAGTTGGGACTTCCATAAGAAAGTTTGATGACTTGTTTGTATCCCTGCAGCCTCTGATTCAGTTGGTCGAGATGCTCTGTTAAATCACACATCATAGCAAAATCACAAAGCCAGGTTGGATCTGACAAGTTAGGCAAGGGCTTTCCTTTACTTTGCATGAAAAGAGCGATTTGCTTCATGAGCTCAAAAAATCATTTGAGGACTTTGCTCCTGCTAAGCCACCTTACCTCTGTGTTGTCATGCATGTCTCTATCCTCTGCACCTACCTCCTGTAAAAACAGCTGGAACTGGCGATGATTCAGGCCACGTGCTCATGTAAAGTTTACTGTATTATATTATCCATTTCAAGAACCTTACCACACATAGCTTCTTGATGGATAATGCAATGATAGGTAATCAGATGTGTGTGGCAGTCATTATTTAGCATTTTCTCCTTCATTAGTCCAACCAAGCCTTTTTTTCTCACACATTGCAGGTACACCATCAGTAGTTAGCCCCACCAACTTTTCCCAGGGTAAATTAATATTATTTATGGACTTCTCCACCACCTCAAAAATTTCCTTCCCTGTTGTCGTCCCATGCATTGCAGCTACACCCAAGAGTTCCTCAGTGACAGAGAAGTCCGTCTTCACTGCTCGTATAAAAATGGACAACTGTGCGGTATCAGTATTTTCTGTGCTTTCATCGACAGCTAATGAAAAAGCTAGATAACACATGCCTCTTCAGCTAGCTGTGTTGTTAGATTTCCTGCAAGCTCTCAAACTCAATCTGCAATGGTATTTCTTGACAAACTGACGTTTTGGAAAGTCTGCATCTGGTCAGGGCACACCTGCTCACACACTTTTAGCATGCATTGCTTCAAAAAGGCACCCTCTGAAAAACACCTGGAAGCTCTTGCAATTTCTTCAGCCACAATATAGCCAGCTTTCACTGCTGCATCATTTTTTTTGCTGTAGCTTTAGTAAACATGTTCTGCTGTGAATTTGTCTTTCGTGAAGTGTATATTTAGCATACTTGGCTCCATGTTTGGTTCAAAATGCCTACGTATATTGTGCTCCTTCACCACTAACACCATCTCATAACACAAAATACACACCAGTTTGCCTTCACTTTCTCATCTTTCATTAAATTGTCTCCCTTCTGCGTTAACTTTTCTTTCGAACATTTTGATTACCAGATTCATGGATGTTGGCCTTGGGTAAAGGTGCTCCATCAGGGATGATGCTCACCACCACATTAGAATCTAATGCTACTATTTCAGCATCTTCAATCTATCTAAACTAGGTAGGAAGTGCACCACCCTGCATCAGCTTTTCCTTCGGATATTTGCTAGATTCACGGATGTTGGCCTTGAGTAATGGTGCTCCATGCAGGCACACAAGGATGGCGCTGACACAGCCCGCTGATGATCACTCTCCTCTCCACCACATGTTATGCACCATTCAGGCACACAGGGATGATGCTGACACAGCTGTCTGACGATCACTCTCCTCGCCACCAGATTATGCACCATTCAGGCAAATAGGGGTTACGATGACACAGTGTGTCTTATAACAGCACAGTCTGCTAAAAGATGTAAGCTTCCAAATAAATACAAAAAAAAAGAATACAACTCCTCTGCCATTCACTTCTTTTCACCACTTTAATCGCTGTATGACCCATTCATGCACACAGGGATGATGCTGACACAGCTGGTCAGCTGTCCTCACCATGGGCCACATAAAACGTCCAGGTGGGCCAGATTTGGCCCACGGGCCTTGTGTATGACACATGTGGTGTAGGCAGTACTTCTTTTATAACCCTCCTTGTCCTTACTAAGCTTTCTTATTTTATTGTCCTCCAGGGCAAGAAGATTGTGCTCAGTGCTGGAATATATCCATTAATGCTCATAACCATATCTCTCATAAGCCTTGTGTTGTTTTATAGAGGCTTCAAGTGTATCTAAATCAACAGCCAGTGATTCAGTGTCTTTGTTATTGTATTATATGAGCACCTCAAGAAATCAACAGCCATGTTGATTGAAAAGATTAATTAACTCCAAATGCAAGGGGGAATTGTCCTCCAGGCCAGTGGGGTAATGCCATAATCTTAACCCCTTTGGTATAACTTTATGCTTCAAACATTCTCTCAAGTAAGCATTTTCTAACTGCAGTTTCTTAAAATGATACAGTTTATTATCAGATAAAGTCAGTTTATCATGCAAAGAGTTGTTATTGAGCTGTGTATTAGAAAATTGGTTAGAGAAATTAATACCTGCCTCCAGTCATTCTCTAAATGATGGTGCTTGCCAAGCCTGCCCAGGATTAAATTCAGAACCAGATAAATTAAAAATATTAGAATTTACTGCATTCCTTGCCTCTATGCCATTCTGCTGTGTGGAAAAAGTCTGAAACGCTTGCTGCTGCCTTAGAACTGGTGTTGTAGAAACATCCACCAAAGTAACTTCTCCACCGGATGGAGAGACAACTCTATTAACCTGTTTTGAAGCATGCAAACTATTGAGGTAGACAGATAGAAGTCCCACCCTTTGTGACAGCTGATGTATTAAAGCAGTAAGATTCCCACTAGGCTACTGTGTTTCATCAGATGCACTGCCTTGTGTTACAAGCAGTTGAGAGGTTCCCTGCATTTCAAGCTGCTCCATATTCATGAACACCCACAAAACTGATGCAAACCAACAAGAGGAAACTCGCAAATGCCGTAAAAATCCAATGAACAATGAATATGTGTAGAGAAAACAGGCAAAATCCATTTTATTAACAAAATAGTGAGAGCTTTTGTTCATCTTGTACAATTCCAAAACTTCATCAGACAGTGCCATTACTAACTGTCCTGTTTAAATATCATCAAACACATGATTAGTGACATCAGCCTCATAAATATTTATAAATATTCATAAACTACATCATAAATGAACCACCCCATCCAACGCGCTTAAAGTATTTAATAAACCATGATTTAAAACACACAATTTAATACAGAACCTTTAAAAACGTAACACCTTTCATGAAACATATAAAACTATAAATAAGATTCAAACTTATGCTTATATAAACTTTAAACGCATTAATCTTGTATAATAAAAACTTATATCTTGAATACAGGCATATTCAAGCACTGCTTACCCTGCTTGATATAAAGCCAACAAACCCAGTCTATACTTATGTATTTATTATATACTAACAAAATACCAAAATAAATAAAAACTAAAAAATAAATGTTAAAAATCAGTGATTTAATAAATAATTTTGTGGAGAATGTCCTACTGGAAACATGTAAAACAGCCTAAAAATATTCAAATATTATTCCTATTATACATTAGGGTACCCAAAACAGGGACTTGAACCCTGGACCATCAGATTGAGAGTCTAATGCTCTACTAGATGAGCTACATACGATTTCCAGAAAATGAACCTTTATAAAGCATTTAATTTAAGAAGACAATATACTGAGCTGTGCTCATTTAAACCTGACCAAGAAAAAGCATTCTATAATAGTTGCCATATTAATTTTCTTTTTTCTAACTGTAACGTCCATGAGCTACCTCTTGGATTTACAGCAACCTGCTCAATTATTGAATACTTAAAGTTGTGGCCGTCATAGGACATTGCATGCTTGGCCATTGCGCTAGTGGTTTTCTTCTTCCTGAGAGCATATTCGTGTTCACAAATTCTATCCCTAACAAACCTTTCAGTTTTACCAACATAGTATGACATGCATAACTGACATAAAGCAAGGTATACTACTACTTTTGAATTACAATTATATATACCTTTCAAATTATATTTGACACCCTGGATATCAAAACTCTGACAAACTAAAATTAGTTTACAAATCCTGCATGTTCCACATTTTCTCATTCCCGTTACGTTGCTATGTGCATCCTGATCTTTATATTGTAAAATGTTTTTTAAATTACTAGCTGTCCTTTCTACTATTTTTGGTTTTTGCTGCACTATTTGCCTAAGAGTAACATCCTCCTTGATAATGCCCCAATTTTTATATATGATGCTTCTAATAAGTGTGTACTCAGCAGTAAAAGTATTAATAAAACTAGAAATAAAATTGGACTGTTCATCCCTATGTAAAGAGGCACTTTCAATCGTAGTTACAGCTTTTCTTTGCAATATAGGGGTAAAAAAATCTATAATTTTTCTTTCTAGTTACCTCATTTATAAGATCATCTGTGAGGCTACATGGTCACCCTACCTAAACAAGTAGGGGGGCACTCACTCCTACACTCTGTGCCACCTAGTGATGCAAGTCTGGGAAACTGTTCACTCTCTGAGACTGCATCTCTTGACTCAGTACATTCCAGGGGTTCAAAATACTCTTGCAGATCATCTCAGCATAAAATTGATGGATCCCCACAAATGGCATCTGCATTGGGAATTTTTTCTCAGCATTGCCCAGAGATGGGAGTTCTACAGATAAGACTTTTTGCACCAAGGAAAACCCCCAGCTAAAAAGGTTCTGCTCAAGGATCAAACAGAGATCAGCCTGGAGAGGGGATGCCTTCTCTTTCCCTTGGACAGTACTGATAGCCCCAGACTGGCCCAAGTAGCACTGGTATCCTCTTCTTCTCAAATTAACCAACCAGAGTCCATGTCTGCTGCCTCAAAGAGTCTGTCATCTCTCTCAGGATAAGGGAAGGATGGTGCATCCCAACATGCAGATGCTCAGTCTTTCAGTCTGGGTAATTCCACAGCACTCAGCAACAAGCTTAACCTGAGCAAACCGGTCCAGGGCATTCTCCAGGAATCTAGAATGCCTAGCACTAGGAAATCATACTCAACTAAGTGGAAAAGAAAAGATTTTCTATCTGGTGCCAGTAGCAGCACCACAATCCTTACTCTGTCCACATTGCTACCATTTACTATTACCTGGCTAGTCTGGTTAATAAAGGCCTTTCCTATTCCTCCATTAAAATTCATGCATCTGCCTTTTTGGCCTGTATACATACTCCTGCTCCTCCTGTCTTTTCACATTCCCTGATAAGACAATTTCTTAGGAGTCATTCAGTCATACTGCCCAGAAGGCAACCTACTCCTCCATGGGACCATACCTTTGTTCTAGAAAAATTGACGTTGCCTTCTTTTGAACCTGTAGCATCTGCCCCTCTGAAGTTTCTAACTTGGAAAACTGCCCTTCTGCTGGCTATCACCTCAGCCAGAAGAGTGTCTGAACTGCAGACACTCATGGCAGTGGAACCAGTTCTTAATTTTTCACTTAGACAGGGTTTCCCTCAGAACTAACCCTTTCTTCATGCCTAAGGTGGTCACTAATACCTCTCTAAATCTAGCACTTCCCCTCCTCACATTCTTTCAACCCCCAAAACAAAGGGAAAGGAATCCTTCATAGACCGCTTGGCTGCTATCTAGAGAGAACAAGAGCCTTGAAAAAATCTGACCTACTTTTTGTGACCTTTGTCTCTGGCTCTGGAAAACTAGCTTCTAAACAGACTGTCTCAAAATGGATCTCCCACTGTATTTCATTTTGTTACAGCCATCATGGCAAAAAAAATCTCCTGAGGCTGTTAGGTCACACTCCACTAGGGCTACTGAAACCTCTGCTGCCTTCTTGAAAGGAGTCCCTACCAAGGACATCCTGGAAGCTGACACCTGGTCACCTGTGCATACCTTCACCAAACATTATCACTTGGCTACCATTTCCAGGTCAAAAACTGGATTTGTCACTGCCATCTTGCAGGGCATCCTCTCTTTTCCCTAATCTCCTTCTTCCCTGTTTTGAACTTTGGGAATCTTCCCACAAATCAGGACTGCAATAGTGAAACACGAAGAACATAGTACAGTTGTGTACACTTACCATAAATGTCGATGTTTGAGTGTATTCACTGTTGCAATCGTCTTTCCATACCTCCTTCCCCCTTAGACTACTAGTCAGTCTGTTTATAACATTTATTCTAGCCAAGGGAACCCCACCTTGGCCTATCTCCCTATAGGGGTTCCCTTCCTCTGTTCCCTACTGCTCACTTGGGGCTGCTACCTGATAGCGGACAAGAAAAAACTGATTTCATGACATAGGCTGGCTCCCTATATACCCAAGTGCACTGATGCCGGTTATGGTGTTCGCCAGCCTAGGGAGGAGGAAACTTTTTCTGTGGTAGTCAGGCCAGCAGGAAATCCCACAAGTCAAGACTGCAACAGTGAATACACTCAAATATCTGCATTTATGGTAAGTATACACAACTGCACTTTCTCTTTTATACTACACAAGGAAGAAATTGCAGTTTGGAGTGCAGTATCTTATCTGGCACAATTTAAGGAGTGAAGCACATAAAGCACAGAGTATGAGGAAGACATTGCCCTGTGCAGGTGCAGTCAAAGGAGTGAGAGTGAGGGACATGCAATGCAGGGCATGGCGCAGAGTCTGTACTGACCAAACAGTCTGAGGAGCGAGGCACATATGACACAGGGTATAGAATGTCTTGCTTGGTAAATGCAGAGGTGGGTATCTGTCTGATGCTGTAGTTAGGAAATCCTAGCACAGGCTGCATGTAGGTGCATGGTATGACATAGGGCAGACACTGTGCTGGGGGAAGGTATATTGTGGGGCACATGGCATTGAAGGGCAGAACACCCAGAAAATAAGCATCCACTGAAGAAGTAAAACACAATGCATGGAGTTTATGCTATAGACTTTCTGCATGTGAAGAAGTCTCCTAGTGTTGAATTAGATAACTGTATTAAAGCACAATTCGGTTTCTACTGAAATGAGTGCTAGAACATAATATTATAACTGAAGAAGGTAAATGCCCAAGTGGTAGTGAGGTACGTTAAGAAAACAGGAGGGAACCCGATTAGAAATAATAATTTGAATGCTTTACAGTGACAAAAGCCTATGTACAAACCGTAAGTCAGTTTACATGCAGTACATAGAAGAAAGAGGTACATGTACTGCAACTACAGAAGGGACAGGCGGAGCAAAGGTGACACAATGTAGTGTATACCTGAGATGGGATTAAGTGCACTGTAGAAGAAACTTGACAGTAGCTTCTAGATTTTGATTTGTGACTCTGCTACATCCTGTTTTCTAAAGATAATTGCCCTATGTAAAGCAAATTGATATAGAAGCAGACCGTTTGACTCCTCTGCAATTGATAACTGTGTCATACCAGGGGTGTAGCGAGAAAATTCCATTTTGTACTCACAGGCTCTTTTTACTGAATCCCCCAACCCACCTAGCATCTAAAAATGCACACATCTTTAAAAATGCTGTCCTCCCTAGCAGTTAATAAAAGTACACATCATTTCAAATTGTCCCTGTCATGAAAGGAGATACTGCCAGCCCAGCTGTCTGGAATTTTGTAAATAATTATATGTCATTTGTGAATGTCAGCATGATTCATATGCTTGTTATGTGTGTATCAAACTGCTGGTACAGAAGTGTGTGTTGAAAAGGGTTGTAAAGTGCTGAGCTTTAAAAATGTATATCACAGTGTACCCTACTGAAACAGAACAGAAATGTGCATACACTATTGTAATTGTTTAGATGTATATATTGTAGCAATGGAAACTGGAACACAGGAGGTTAATTTAAAAAAAAAATAGCTGAAAATTTAAATTACTTTATGGCCATGTAATAAAAGGATGTTATCTTTCAATTTCAGTGTAGAACAGACACAATGTCTAGAACTAGAGGTTCTCTGCATTGTCTTGCAAGTGTTTTATTGCTTTATGACTTCCAGCAAGTGCCAAGATTTGAGGAAAAGCCCTTGTTTATGTATGTTTACAGGTAGACGCTAAATGCTCCCAGCTGCATCAATGGGGGTTGTACATGGGATAGAGTCAGATGACAACAAATTATGTCATTCTGCAAACTATCCCAGCAGTAATATTTGGGATATTAATTTAAGAACTCTCAGAGAGACTGAGTATTCTGTATTCTTCTTTAACCTGACAACATCAGCTGGAAGGCCCACTCACCACATCTGCCTTGTTTCCTCTGTAAGTAAGTTAATGGGGGGTAGTAATTCTCTTAGATTCAGTCAAGAATATAGTGAAGTATACTTTAGATGTTTTCTTTACTTATTTCAGACTGTCCTACAATGTTGTTATAAATATTTCCTGTGATTTTGAACTCAGATATTAATGTGATCATACACTGAGTATTTTCTTGTTCTTTTATTAAATATAATTACACGTTTCATTGTGGCTGATATTTGTGAGACATACTTAAGTTTTGGGAGTACTTACATATTTATTTGGTGACACTGTGGGCCACTCCTAATAGCTTTGCTCTTGGTCAAACTACCATTTGTATTAATATTAATATTAATACTACACAGTAAGATTGGACACACTTTGTTAAGGGCCTTAAAGTAGCTGATAAGAACATGGCTGGTGGCAGTGATAACTACCTTATAGTCTGGGCAGAAGGGGCATAGCTAGTAAAACTATACCAGGTGTGTGTGTGTGTGTGTGTGTGTGTGTGTGTGTGTGTGTGTGTGTGTGTGTGTGTGTGTGTGTGTGTGTGTGTGTGTTACTGCGGCAGGGACACAAAGCATTGGTTGGACCAACAGGGTGATGGAGGTCTTGGCTTGGCCACTCAGCTGAGATCTCAACCCTATAGTTGTGCCAGTGGGGAGTGTTATTGGGGATCTGAAGAAAGAGGGAGAAACCAGCCCTGGACTGACTGTGGTCTCTGTGTGCTCTTAAGGGAAATTGCACTTGATGCAGACAGCTACATCTGGAAATACTGTGTGTGTACCTGTCATCCTCCCAATGTATGTACCCCACTTTTGCCAGTGGTGAGGATTGAGGCTCCTTGATTACTGGGCCAGTGGTGGAGCATCACAGTCTTCATCTAAAACTATTAAAGGTATTAATTTTAGATTACCAATCTCTGTAAGCAAGATATGTAGCTGTTGTTAGAGCGATTACATAAAATAGCCTAAAAAAGCTATAAAGATTCTGAGTGATGCAATGAAAACCTGTATATTGTAGAGTACAGAGAGTAACCTAGCTACACCCAAATGTGATACAAACTGATGCATTTTTTTGTTTTGCCATCTACATCCTGATTGTCAAACCATATCTGCCCATCTGGTTGGCTGTAGGCATATTGACAAGTGAGGTGACTATTGAGATGAAGAGTGGCATTATTTATTTATTTTATTTTATTTTAATTTACATTTGTTATCATTCGTTAGCTCGGACGGTTACATGGTACGTACCCACATTCCCACTCCATGCAAGTCCTGCAGGGATGGCACTGCAGAGCTATGTATATGGATGAATAACAAATTAATTTCTCATACTTGCAGCTGGATTGGAGCCTTTAGTTTCTGCTATGACCTATTGCCCTAGTTAGAAATCCCCTTCCCTCCCCACAAGATAGGCAAGTCAACAAAATACTACTCTTTGCCAGCCCACCAGCAAACTCCTCCTGTATTGGGTCTGAGATGTCCTGAGTCACTGTCAGTAGTCCATTCCACTGAGCCAAGGAGCCCGGATAATTCCTGTACTGTCTTATATGAAGTTTAACAGCACTGCAAGATGGTGCAGTAGAAAAGAAGTCTGGCAAACCTCATGGACAGAGGCTTTTCTCCCTTCAGCAAGAAGATGAAAAGCACTGCAAACATATGAAGAGATATGAAACTCATGCTGCTTCTTCCAGGGCATCAGCCCCTCTGCCTGTTCTTCTCTGTGGCTTCATTGACTGTGGTGGTCCAGTGTGTCTCCACCAAGCATTTTTGGTCCATCCTGAGGTCCTTCAGAAGGTACCTCCTAGGTGAAATGCTGCAGCCATCATGACATCATGTGCCCCACCTACTCCTGTACCACTGTTGGAGAAGGTAACTGCACTCCATACTTCAGGACAGGCATATTCTTTTCTCCTTCTCAGATCAGAATGATTCCATGCTCAATACAGCTGGTGATCAGTTATGATAAGCTAACAGTGGCCATCACAGGCTTGCAAGTTTATTTATTTATTTATTTATTTTTTTATTTAACATTTTTGACCGGGAAAGCCCAACTAGGTTCCACAGAGCCTATTTTCAGTGGATACCCGGGGAGAAATGCTCCAGAGTGTCCCCTTCTAGGGCTGCTATCTGATCTTTAACTCGTTAGCTGTGCCCACTTATGTTATGCTATGGGCCACTGGTCTGTCTGGTTCCTGCTGTAAGTATGACCAATGGTACCATCTCAGATGCACCACTGCTGTTGATGAACCTGATGCCAGTGTACTCACTGCTTAACCACTGCACAAGATTAGTAATGTCTGATCTAATTCAGTAACCACTCTGCACCGCCTTAGTAATGTCTCATCTAATTCAGGTCTACCATGTGTCAGGTTTGATGCAAGCTTTTCTGTTAGGTGAAATGCTATTCTGTGCAGGGTCCCATGAAGTCAGCAAACTAGGCATCAGGGTTCTTGGCTGAACTGGCCTGAGCTTGTATGACCCAGAACTACTATATTTTACTGCCTCCTACTTAATCGTGGTGCTGCGGTAGCATTGTCGCCTCACAGTTAGACGTTGCCCATTCGATTCTCAGTTAGAGCGTCTTCTGTGTGGCGACATGCATGAATGGGCGTTCCTTCATTGAAGGTTGTGCGTTAGGCCCGGCAAGCCAGCACGTAAAAATCTGCTGCCAATCATTAGCGGACCGGAGTTCCGCTGTGGTGACCCCTAACCGGGAAAAGCCGAAAGACACAAACAAACAAACTTAATTTTGAGACAAGTTAGCTGTATGATACATGCAATTTGTGACATCTGCTGCTAACATTTACCCTGATGTGTGCAGGCAACCTGTCTGTCCACACACAGCAGCCAAGAGGATTGCCCCAAATGTTTTCACTTACATTTTGCTTTGAAATTGCATCTTCTTTGGGCTGTGATGCTAGACTAAACTACTTTGCAATACCATGTCTCAATAATCCAAGGTCATTCATTAGTAGGGCCTCAAGTGGGGATCCTGAATCATCCTACAGCAACCAGGAGGCTTCAGGCCTCCTCTTCAGCTTCTAAGAAGACCTACATAAGCCATTAAGTGCCCCGGGAGCCCAGAAAATTATTTATGTTAATGTTTTCACAGCTGCAGATGAGGAAAGCACTTTCTCCTGCATCTCCACATCTCCAAGTGAGAGATCCTGATTGGCAGGAGAAACTGGGATGTTCTAGGATGTTGCTTCTTACCTCAGTGCTTTTGCAGGTTACTTGCAGCCAAGGGTATAGACAGGTGTGCTCAGTGAATTCATCTGATTAAATTTTTTCCAAGTATATTTCAGAAACATTGTGACTGATAAAGCCCCAAACTTGCTGAACTGTTTAAACTAGTGTCTACAGCATGCATCTGTGCACACCATGACTAGATAGAAATATTTCTCTAAAATAACCTTTTCTATGCCATTAAGAGGAGTAGTGCTTTTTCATTCAGCCCAGACCATCAAGTAAGGAAGAACCCTTGCATTTTCTGTCCCTCCCTGAGAACATTGTCTTTTTCAAGGACTTGCCTAGCAAAGAAGAAGAAAGCCACCCATTCTATTTCATTAGAGTGCCAAAGAAGTTTGGATGGCAGGTCCATTCTGGATTTCAGTAGCCTGAAAGCTTAAATAGAAAAGCAGAGAAATTCTACACTGTCACCTTGCAGTTCATTATGCTTCACCTATCAGTTGAGGCATGCTCTTTTGAGCCTTCAGTGATTATCTGTGCATCAAAACCAGTGGAAAATGAGGTTCTTTCACATGCAGGCATAATCTGATCACTTCAAGTTCAGAAATATCCCATTTGGGGAATTATTCCACCCCCCCCCCCCCGGGTTTTTACTAAGTGCATCGTTGTAACACATTTTATCACTTGATCCATCAAAATCTTACTTGAATTATTGTAAGCACTGTCCCCATCACCCTTTAATCTGGGCAGGGAATTTAAGTTTTTTTCTGTTAAAGCATCTTGGTGCCATGATAAACAAGGCCAAGTTCATAGGAGGTTACTAGGCTATTGACCCAAAGGTCCTTACAAGTCTAGCTGTATGTACCCAATATAATACTAGAGGAAGGATATTGCCTAAACTTGAGGTCTTAATTAGCAAAGACCGCCCATATCTAGGAGGGTCATAGATGAAATCCCCGGCAGATATTTACGATTTCCATCTAGTCATCCAGATTATGCTTAAACAGAGTCATAGACTGGGTCTGTTTGTGGATTGGTAGCATATTTCACAGGAGTGGCAACCTCTGAGAGACCTACCTGTTTCTCCAGCAGGTCCTATTTATGTTGCAGGCCAGGTTAATGTTCCTTGAGTGGGTGACCCTTGTTCCATTTGACTTGTGGATGCACAACGTTTCATTAGGTTTGGATCAGAGATTGCTCTGTAGGCCAAGCACAAGTCTCCTCTAAGTAGCCTGTATGCTACTGAGTACAGTGACAGCGATTTCATTCTGTCAATTTATGACATGTGCTGAGATACTGAATTTTCTTAGTTAGAAATCTCTGAGGCCTCCCAAGTTGCTGCAGGTGCCTGGTAAGGTACATACAAAATGGAGCATTGTACTCAATTATTTGCCTGATGAAGAATGAGTATAGGGGATTTATAACCTCTTTTGCTGTTGAGGCAGTGCCTTTGCTAATGAGGTGTGCAATATGGAATGCCTTCCTTACCACAGTAGACACATGGTGGCCAAAGTTATGGCCACAGTCAACTTGCGCTCCCAAGTCTGTCATTACTGAGTTGTTACTTAGGATAGTATTATTTATATGATTGTCTGCAGGGATGTCGTTTTTACAGAAGGGGATAATGCATTTTTTAGCACTGAGTTTGAGTTTATTGCTTTGGCACCAGTCATTGGTTTATGTAAGTCCCTCTTGAAGTATATTTAAATTTTTTGAAGATTCAGTAATTGCACCTAATATACAGTCGTCAGCAAACTTAATCAGCCACAGCCCCTCTGATTTGACCTGAACTTCTGAGAAGTATATTCCAAACAACAGGGGGCCCAGTACTGACCCCTGTGGAACCCCACTGGTGACAGCTCTGCTGGTTGAGGTAAAGTCCCCAACTATGACTGAGTGTGATCTGTTGGTGAGCCAGTTAGCAACCCACCTGATGACAGAAGGGTTGATATTCAACTGGGAGAGTTTATCAATGATGCCGAATGTGGGATTGTGTGAAGGCCTTGGCTTAGGCCAGATAGGCTGTATGCACAGATTTGTCTTTGCCTTTGTCTATAGCTTTGATTACATTTTTGAAGAAGTCCACCAGGTTTAACAGGCAACACCTGCCCTTGACAAAACCAAACTGTGTCAGATCAAGCGTTTGGAGGTCACCTAAGCTTAAGGGTCTATAGTTCCCAGGGTCTGTTACTGTAACCCCTTTATGGAGGGGGATGACAGTTGCTGTTCTCCCCTGTGCCGAACTAGTTGTGGGTGGCATCACACACACTGATCCTCCAAAAATAGCACATCCTGGGATGCCATCTGGTCCCTTAGAGGCTGTGTTTTTCGCCTTGGAGAGAGAGCATTAATGACTTACTCTTTGGCGATGCAAGATGGGGTGATGTTGAAGGAATGCTTTGTTTTATATTTGGAGGGGACAGGGGACTGAAATTTTCACCAAACCTGTCAGCTAACAGATTAGCTATTTTTGGGGGATCAGTGTGTGTGATGCCATCCACAGCTAGTTCGGCATACATCTAGGGCCTACCTTTTAGGTTACAGATATAGTTGAAGAACACCTTTTGGTTATCTGTAGGTATGGTTGCTAAATGTTTTATGAAATTGCCCTTGGAGGATTGTACAAGTTGTCTTATTTGCTTGTTCAAGCATAGGAGGGTGTTCTTCCAGTGCTGGGAGCTCTCTTTTTTTATTCTTAGACAGCAACTTCTTCCTCCTGTTGTATAACCTATTAATGCTAGAAGGCAACTAGGGTTCTTGTTTTTCCTTGAGGATCTTGTTTTGATCCTATCAGGCACAGCTGTGTCCTATATATTTCTATAAGTGTTTGTACAGAGCATAAATGTATACTTTAGTATAGTTGTGAATGACATATATGGGAATGGGTGCTTGGAAGTTGTTCATGCCATCCCTTAGAAGGATGTAATTAGTTTTGGTGAAATTTGTTAGCCTGGTTTCTCCTAAGAGGGGTTCAAGAGTTATTGCTACTTCAAATGTGACTGATTTGTTATCAGATTTAACCAGTGAGGGTCCTATACTTGTGGTGGTGCAATGGTCACCCATGTTGGTGAGGACTAGGTTGAGAATATTTGAGACCCTTGTGGGGTTGCATATACTGTTTGTTCTAGGGCATTAGTGTTAAAGTCCAGGAACCTTTGCTTGAGCATGTTGGTACTCGTATAAGTTTACTAATCAATGGAGGGGTAGTTAAAATCGTCCATGACTGAAGTGTTTGGTTGTAGTTGGATTGACTGCAGTAGGTCCAAATAAGCAGTATGGGTATCCTGGTTCACTGAGGGGGTACTATAGCTAATGATGACTTGAAGGGGGTTTTACCCATAGTTAGTTGAACTTGGAGTAGCTCCATGGAGTTTTCCTGTCTAACCAGTCTGGAGGTGTATTTATCTTTGATGAAGATAGATCCTCCTCCTCCTTTGGTTCTCACATGTTCAATTACTGGTCTGACAGTGTGGAAGGCATTGTAGCCTTGCAAGGCCGGGGTATTCTCTGTGGCCCTGAACCAAGTTTCTGTGACTGCACAGATATCAACATCTTCCAGGGAAAGGAGTGCTTCCAGAGAGTGCAGTTTCTGATTTTGAATCCTAGCATTAAGCAGCATAACCCCTAATTTATTTGTGAGGGATATTTTCACATCAGAAATTTTGTTCTTGAAACCTTGCCTAAAAATGGCAGTATGTGGGAGGTAAGTGCCTTAGTCAGTGTCCAAAAGCCTAGATGTGATAGATGAAGACAATATCTGACAAGGCATTTTGGTCTATCTGCCATGTCATCCTAGGCTGACAGGAACTGGATCCCCTTAGAATGACATCAGAAACTAATCCAATTGTTGAAGTTAATAATTTTGTGTTTATATTGTGGTATCATCCTAGGTAAGGGCAGAATGCTGCTCAAGGCTAGGGACATACCTGCCTGGGACACATATTCAGAGAGCTCAATCACGTCTCTCTTTATATCATACCTCTCTACCTCAGTGCAAGAAATCTGCACAAAGCCTGACAAAATGTGGAGGAAAAGCCCCAAAAATAGGGACATATTTTAAATACTGCTCTTATAAACTTAGAAAATTGCTAGAGTAACAATGTTGGTTTTAACATACATTTTCTGAAGGATTTGAAAGCTGAAAATCAAATATGTTATTATCTAGTGACTTCAATCCTCAGATCATCCCAGTGATTTGCCAGAAAAACACAGATTTTATGAGGAATAGACCAAAAATATGAGCCAAAAATCTGAACATTCTGCAAAAATCTGTACAGTTGAGAGGTATGCTTCATATAGCCCAGTGAGGTATGTCTGAAGTCATTCACACCAACATGAACTATGATGGAGTCATAACGGTACTTGTTGAGAGAATTCAGTGCATGTGTGATCTAACGGATCCTGGCACCTGATAGACAGTTGACCACAACCTTCTCCTTGTCCAGCCTGGTGAGTGGGACATCTGTGTGTCTCACAATGGAGTCATCTGTGACTAAAAAAATTAGTTTAGATGTGCTTTGTCTTGGGAGCTTATTTGGTGAGACACTGGTGCTCATGTTATTATGTGTATTGAGTGCTGTAGGTACTGTATTAGGTGCTGCATGTTTGCATTTGGAAAGTCTCTGGTGTTTAGGCAAGTTTCTGGTGTGTACCTCTGCATACAATGGTTTATGTGTTGAATGTATGGTTTTTGCATAGGAGGTGTAGTATGTGAGCTGATGACCTGCTCAGAGTTGCTGTTCTCTGCGCGAGAGAGCAAGGCTTCCAGATTGTTAGAGCAGATGCATCTGTCACAAATTGCTCTTGGGTGGTGTAGGACTAGATGGTTATCAGTGTATATGAGGCAGTTGCTACACTGTCTCAGGATACTCATTTCAATCAGGCTGGCAGGAGAAATGGAGGGAAGCTGACCATCCATAATGCTAGGTGAACTTCTGTTTTAACAGTGGGGAGAGGAATGGACTGGTGTGGTATTGGTTGGTGCTGTAAATAGGGTCTATACTAATGTGGTGCTCAATAGGGGTCTATACTGAGGGCTCTCTAAATAGTATGAGACAATTGGAGATTGCGTGTTTTGGGGCTATTCAAGTGGCAAAAGCACAGCTGATGTGCTCTTCGAGCAGCTAAGAGCAAATTTAAGACTTCTCGGCCAGATCATGGCAGCTTCTAAGGGAAAATGTATCTACTGAAGTTTTTGCATTTGCAACCACTAATGGTTACTTCCCCATGTGATGGTGCATGGTGGTGCATACAGATGAATACACTGGTGTGGTATTGGTTGGTGCTGTAAATAGGGTCTATACTAATGTGGTGCTCAATAGGGGGTCTATACTGAGGGCTCTATAAATAGTATGAGACAATTGGAGATTGGGTGGTTTTGGGGCTAGTCAAGTGGCAAAAGCACAGCTGATGTGCTCTTCGAGCAGCTAAGAGCAAATTTAAGACTTCTCGGCCAGATCATGGCAGCTTCTAAGGGAAAATGTATCTACTGAAGTTTTTGCATTTGCAACCACCAACGGTTACTTCCCCCTGTGTGATGGTGCATGGTGGTGCATACAGCTGAATACAGCAGAGTAGTGGCTGGTCGCCAAACTCTGTGGAGCTGTGTTAGAACAAGAGCAAACCTATACAAACGTGGGGCTTATATAGCAACAGTGAGCAAGCTTTTTGAACAATTTAACCAGTTATAAAGCTCAAAACAGATCCCTGGTCCAGCAACCTTCAATCAGATGAGTCCTAACTGCACTCTCCTGCCCTAAGTTTGCAGAGGGGTCCTCTCCAACAAATAGCAACAAATCAGCAATAACAGTTCAAGAATCAGCAATATATTGAAAACCTAATTTAAAATTGCAAAATACAGTGAAAACTTGTACTTATGGTTACCAGTAAGCCTTGGATCCCTTGGATTGTACAGATGAATACAGCAGAGCAGCATCTCGTCCCCAGTCTCTGTGAAGCTGTGTTAAAACAAGAGCAGACCCATGCAAAAGCGAGGCTTATTTAGCAACAGTGAGCAAACATTTTTAAACAATTTTAACCAAATATAAAGCTCATAACTGAGCCCTGTTCCAGCAACCTTCAGTCAAATGAGTCCTAACTGCCACAAGATTGCAAAGGGATCCTCTCCAACAAAAGTATCCTAGTTTAGTGCTCAATTATACAAACAGAATTGTATTCAGCAGGTCTGAATCTTGTATTCAGCAGGTCTGAATCTAGTCTGTGCTACAACAAAATGCAAGTCATAACCAAACCACACAGACAGTTTTCTTTCTTGACTGCTACCTAAATACACAGGTGCTGAGTACAAAGGTTTTCAACATCTAAATATGCCGCTGTTGAAAACATCGGTACTCTTACTAGAGTTCACAGATGTTCTACAGCTATCCCTCCATCTCTTGCAATTGAAGATTGCACCAGCCAGAGTGGTTCTCCAACTCTTGGGCAAATGATCTTAGTGGCAATTAGTTATCTGTCAACCAGCAAAGTAACTGTCTCATGTGTCTTACGCATAACAATAAGATTTATCTGAGCGAGTCGTACAGAGGGTCAGGAATCTGAATACAAAGAAGAGAGCTGAACACAGAGTATGTGTATTTCTGTTTTATGTGTTTGCACAGGAAATATCTCATAATGACCTACCTACAGACAGGAGAGATTATATGTTAGTCTGTGGATGTCGTTGGTGGGGATATTTGGTAGGGAATTAGTGATAATCAAAATAAGAGTAATGATTCAAAAGCAGGAATAGCGATGAAGAGAAGCGACATTTTTATTGGAGATGTTAAATTCCCATTAGTGAATTGGGGGCTGCTAACACCTGGAGTAATGAGGACCGGAAACACCTGAAAACTGCACTTTAGAAGCAAGTGAGGACTGCAGACAGGATAAGAAATATCACTGATGTAGCCTAAATCATTTGTAAAGAGATCAAGTAGTTTACCGCTAAAGCTGGGTTTATTTAAGCAACTTTTATGTTAATTTGCAAGGACAACATTCCAAATTCTTTTACCATTTAGTTTTCACCAAAGTCGAAATCTAACAGAAATAACAGTGAAAGTTTTGTAAACATAGTTTATACACTACAGAAAATGTTATTTTTTAATCATGCAAGTTTAACAGAGGTTTCAATACAACGTTAAAACTTGTCATTTACTTTTTCTATTACTTAAATCTAGCCACTCGGCATGGTAAACTTTGGCTCTAGGTGATTTGGTCACACTGACTAATGATAATGTTCCACCCCAACTCCATGTGAATATGTGAAAAAGGGGGCTGATGATGTCGACAACTTAAATCAAAGTTACATTGTCTACATAACATGTTACATATACTCGACAAGAGAAGGCGATAATAAGTCTATCTAGTCTTTGTTTAAATACTTTTCACATTCTGCTTTCCCAGTTGCCTTTTCTCCAGCTGTTCCATATCCTAGTTAGTGCTGGTTTCACTCAGTAAGCAACAGAAAACACAATGCGTTCTGCCTGAAAGCTTTATTATGAAATATTTTGCAAAGTTGGCAGAGTGAGCTATTAAATGTAAAGATAAAAAGCAGTCCTCATTCCTAATTTCAAATTTCTCCAGAGGAAAAAAACATCTTGAAATCTTTATATAGCTGTTTCCTGTCAGTGCTTGTTATGACTTAAAAGTCCTCAAGCTACTTATTGCTTTCTGTGATGGGGTTTTTAAGGACTAACTATAACTATATTGTATCTTGATCCTATGCTGAAAGCACCAGCTAGAAAATGTTTGAAGCTTCTCCTTTCTAGTTAAGCAAGAATATTCAGAGTGCTGCAATCTGAAATTCTAAATGGGGTGGGATTCTTCTCTTCTGCATTAGAAATGGGACTTTATCCAGTTTCAGAATTTCTTCAGTGACCTTTCACTTACTAAAACTCATGTTAACAGTAAAATGATGTCCTTATTTGAACAATCTGTCTTTTGTAAGCACTAGTGTGGGAGGCATTGCGGTCTATGCATATAAAACCCAGATACCAATATCATTGTATCCATTTATCTGACCATGTAGTAATTGCATTATTGTAATAACTGTGAACGTGGCTACAGTGGTACTTTATCATAGGCTTTATACAGTGCAACGACATCTTATAAAAAGTGTCAGCCAACTCTCTAGTTAATGTGGCATCTTACAGTACAGAAGCAGACCAAGTTAAAGGAAACTGTGAAGGGTTATTAACTTGTAAGAGTGGTCATGCCAGTGTGGTTCATTGTCTCTGGAATAATGTCTAGCGTGTTACAAAAATACAGTTCTAGCATCCCAAGTAGACAGATTGGTTACAAAACTGTAATAAATAATTTGAAACAATGTCAGGAAATTAAGGCATTAGATTAACATTAAGGATCAAGTTAGCAGGGAACCCCTCTGCCAGGACAAGCAAGTATGAGGTAAAAAGGGAGAGGTAGTGGGTAATCACTGAAAAAAGCAAAGTGTATGGACAGCGAATAGAAGAAAAAAATCCTGTCTAGATGGTACAGAAAATATGGCAAACCTCTTCCGGCAGACCAAAGAGAAATTACAGAAATGGATTAACTGGGGGGGGCTGCACAGGACAGGCAGTAGAAACTCTTCAGATAGATTGAAAAAGATGGGCTGTCTTATTGTAAAGCTTGTGATATAAATGATGAAAGTTCAAACAAATGCTACAGAAAAGGCAAGAATAAGTTCTTAATGAGGCAGGGCTCAGTATGGGAAGGTGCAACTAGTTTGAATATCATCAAGTATGTATGTGGGAAAATGGCTAGGAAAGTAACAGAAAAGGAACCTAAGAGTCTTTGAAGAGGTAAATTAGTGTCCTGATAGACTCCCTTTATGGTTGTTGAAAGAGTAGCAAGTGATGGTCAAAGAACCATGGGCAGAAGAACCATATCATTTTTCATTAGTAATTAGACTAATGCTGCAAGACTGAAGGCTGCTGAAGTAGTTGCATTGTGCAGAAGTTAATTTAAGAAGGAACTGAGTAGTTACTCACCTGTCACTTTCATGTCCATCTCTGGGAAGGTTATGGAAAAAATTTGTGGAGTAGATTGGCAGAGTTCCTGAATATGGATTCAGCAGTGTAGCTTGAATCAGATCTTTTTCTAGGTCACCACCAAAGTGGACAAGGGAGCTTAAAGATGTGATGTATCTAGTGTTTGCAAAGTCCTTGACATCACAGATAGGGAAATAAGCCTTAAATCTTACACCTCTGTGACCAATTTAACTGACTGGTGGATGGATGGATTTTCAGTTCCACAGCTGTTGCCAAATAATCTAAGGTATTGTGGTTAAGTAACATAAATCCACAGCACTATGACCAAATATTTATGCAAGAGGGTAACTGACCCTAAAAGCTTATGGTAAATACATACTGCTATCTTGGTTATGACCAATATCTGTCACACCCAAAAAAGCTTTGCTGTGTCAGCTACAGAACTGCATTATAATCACTGACTCACTAGGATTTTAGCAACCTCAGTATGAGACTAAACCCTTTCAGTGTGAATGTGCCAACAGAAAGTGAGACCTAACCAAACTGCTTTTCCTACCTACATTCTTATTATGTTCTAGAAGAAACCTGCCCAAATGCTTGGTTTCTCCTTACCACCTTAGTTCCTCTCAGTCTTTTCCCTGTCACAGACTTTCCACACCATCTAGACAGATTGTTTCTTTCTTGTGTTTTTCATACTTTGTCTTTCTTTCATCTTTTTGATGTACACTAACTGGCCAAGACTGCACCATAATAACCATCAAAGAAATAATTCAAATAAGCTGGAGGCTGCTAGGTACCCAGAATCTATGGGGTTGTAGATTCTCTGAGGTGGATTTTTAGAGCTTTTTTCAACCTTCTTATTGAATGATGGCTGAAGCAAAATCATGGGAGAGAAAAAAAATCATTTTTTTTCAAGAAATAAGTCACATCCAAGGCTTAATGTTCAAAACTCACAAAATCTTACTCCTCAGTAAATTGAGCAGACAAAGTCTGTGAGCATTCATGAATTACATCTGGAAATAATGCCTGACACCATACACAGCTTAACGAGTAGTCACCTTCTTTGTATCCCTCTAGCATAAGATTAGGTTGAAAATGAAAGAACAAATGGCCAGTCATATACTTCAAATTGTTGCTCATAAACATATAAAGTATGCGTCCCACCCTCAACCCCCAAAAGGCAATCACCTTTTCTGTAACCCCTAGATGTTTGATGGAAATGAAATGTAAGATCAAGTTGTCAGTGTAATATATTTTAATTTGCTGCTGCCAGACTGTATAAAAATGTATAAATATTTGTGTCTGTGTGTCTGTGTGTGTGTGTCTGTGTGTCGGTCAAACGAGTTTTCAGTCAAGTGAAGTGAATCCATATATATATATATATATATATATATATATATATATATATATATATATATATATATATATATATATATATATATATGGTTCCCCTTCATATGCCCGAATAACCACAAGCTCGAAATGCAATACGCCGAGACCATAAAGACGAAACACCGGAAACCCGAAAGCGCAAAAGCACGAAAATCAAAAGGAAGAAACTGTATGGAAAGCGGTAACAAATGGAAAGTGCAGAAGAATACTTCAGTGCTCCTGGCACGATTGGTGAAATATATGTGACTGTATCATCTCAGAAAGGAGCTCCTATACTTCTTTTAGATGGGTACGTGTTACACAGAGAGAAAATATATCGTGATAAAACATACTGGTGCTGCAAGTATAAATGCAATGAGAAATGTAGAGGTAGGGCTGTTACTTTAACTGTGCCTAACGGGGAAAGGCTGTTAAAATCTGTTCAGCACTTACATCCTGGAGATCCGGTCAAAGCTGAGCAGTATAAAGTGTCTCCCTCGTTAAAGTTGAAAGCTGATTATTCCAGGGATACTCCCTGTTTAATAGTTGATGATGTTTTAGCATCAACATCTAATGTGATAGCTCCCAGTTTACCTACTCGCAAAACACTTGTTCAAAAAGTTGGCAGGATGCGTCGTTCTAAGTTAAAACACAGCAGTTTCCATATTGAAAAGTTGGAAGATATTGATGTTACAATGTTTCCATGTAAATCGGGGGTGTTTCTTAGTAAGTGCATAGTAGATACTGCTACAGAAACAGTGGTGGTAGTCTTTTCAACTACACAAAATCTGCTTGATCTAAGCACAGCTACTATTTGGCTTGTTGATGGTACGTTCTTTTATAAAGGTATAATGTGCCGTCAACTGTACAGTATTCATGGTTTGATTAGATACGGAGGTTTTCATAAGAGCATACCTTTGCTGTATAGTATAATGAGTAGAAAGTCTCTCAAATGTTACAACTTTATGTGGAGTTGTGTTTTACGTTTAATGGATCAGCAAGGCTTTGAGGTGTCTGTGAAATACATACTGAGCGATTTTGAAGTAGCAGCCAGGAAGAGTATTCTGTTAAATCTGCAAGGTGTAAAACCTAAAGGTTGTTTGTTTCACTTCTCCCAAAACATTTGGAGAAAGGTGCAACAGCTAGGACTTTCACATCTGTATAACACAGACCTTTCTTTTCAGTTGCATGTCAAGTGCCTCATCGCTTTAGCTTTTGTACCTGAATCTGATGTATTATGTGCATTTGATGAACTAAAAGCCTTGTTTCCAGCTGATGGCAATGAAGTGTTAAAGTACTTTTCTGAGTGATATATGTTGGGAAAAGTTCAAAAGTTTTGCACTAGGACTATTGGATTTTCCAGGTTTCCCCATTGTTTCCAGTTACATTTTGGAATGTGGATGAATTAAATATGTTGTTTTTGCCTTGCACGTAAAACAGCATGGAGGCATGGCACCATAGATTGAAGTCATTACTGGGCCATAGAGCAACATACCTATCGATGCCTATGGCAGTGTTATCTAGAGAACAGGATAGGGTAGATAAGCTCAGAATTAGAATGAGTTGTGGTGCACCTCCTTCACCAAAGAAACGAAAGGTCATGCTAAATTTGAGCATGTTTTGAAGAACAGATCTAGTTACTCGGATTTGGATTTCCTGATGGCAATTGCAAGGTTGCTAAAGATGTGATGTACGCTATGACAATCGCGGTACATGTTGAAGGTTTAACAGACGTTATGAGGACTCTATGTGGATGAATGGATTTACGTTGTATTTCTTTTGCTTTGAAGCATTATTCTGGGATAATAAAGGTTTTACTTCATTTTCGAGCTTTTATGTGATTATGGTGAATGGTTGTCGGTCATTTGCAGTTTCGGGATTTTGTCGTTTTAGGTTTCTGGTTTCGGTGTTTTGCATTTCGAGCTTGCGGTTATTCGGGCATATGAAGGGGAACCATACATATATATATATATATATATATATATATATATATATATATATATATATATATATATATATAGGTCTACTGAAAACACACTTCACTGAAATTCATTTAATTGAAAACTCATTTCACTGAAAATCAGTTGTCTGAGCACAATTCACTGAAAACTGATTTGACTGAAACTCATTTCGTTGAAAAGTGTATGCCCTGTTCCCCACTGTAGTGCGATCCTGGAGTTAGTATATGTAGTAAGGCCCCACATAGTTTGGGTATATATTATCGTCTGGAAAGAGTTATTCATTCAACTTGTCAGTATCCATGTCTGTGGTATCCAATGTTTAAAATAGGTGGGGAGGCTGCACCCCCACACCCCCAATGTAGAGGGCTGTGTCCCCACCCCACCCTTACTATATATATATATATATATATATACTAACTCCAAGATCGCACTACAGTGGGGAACAACAAAATGAGTTTCAGTCAAATCAGTTTTCAGTGAAGTGAGCTTTCACTGAATTGTGCTTAGGTAGCCGAGTTCAAATGTCGATCATATAGTCTCGGCCATATGAATTTCGACATTGTGAAATGTCGGCCATATCAAGTAGACCCATATATATATATATATCTATCTATCTATATATATATATATATATATATATATATATATATATATATATACATGCACACACACAGACACACACACACACACACACACACACACACACACACACACACACACACACACACACACACACACACACACACGAACTCACAAACACACACACATACATATATATATATATATATATATATATATATATATATATATAGAGAGAGAGAGAGAGTGAGAGAGAGAGAGACAGAGAGAGATGGGTATAAATAAAGACAGGATATATATAAAATGTCTGTCTATAGATAATTTCTGTCTATCCATAGACAGATAATAAATGTATGTTTCCACAGTAGTTCGGAAGGCCATTTTTCTGGACTGTCATATTTCCAAAGGCATCTCCACTAGATCCATAGAAGTCTTAATTTCCCTTTACTAATGTCTTGTCAGACCCCTTGTTGTCTGTAAAGCACGTTTTCAGATGTATTTATCTAAATATATAACACAGTGTGAGAGGCCTCAGAGATTCATAACTAAAAAGATCAGTGGCCTCAAAAATCTTAGTTGTCAGGAGAGACTGGCAGCCATTTCTCTGTACTCAGTCTTTCACATACTCCTCCATGGAGATCAATATCTGTCCTTTCGTGCCATGAAAGATCCAACCTTATTTCATCTCCTGTTCCTTCACAGAACTAATGGTACATCAAATACTCAGTTAAAGAAACTAAACCTTTGTCAGCCGATAAAAAGTACATTTTGGAATGATAGATTCATATCTCAAGAAATCTCTCTCCTCTGGAACAAGCTTCCAGTACATATCAAGTAGAGTAGCACCTTGCCACCTTCAAGAGAAAACCCAGATAATTGAATAGGCAGCCTCAAAATATCTCCCAGTATATATATTGTCTTGCCCTCATTGAGGCTAGAGGGAAGTTTTGAATAGGGTTTTCTGGCTATGCTTGAAATGGCCTGCAGACTAATTGCCTAGTACTTACCTATGAACGTCTCAGCCAAGAGAGAGAGAATACTCAAAAGAGTGTTAAAAAATCAATCAAAAAAAAAGATTAAATACTGAAACCACTGAAAACAAACAAAACATTACTGTGTTTTTTCTTCAGGGGCAAGCTCCCCTGCACAACCCCTGCTAATTGCATACACCAACTGTGAGCATACTACAGTGGGGAGAGGGCAAATCCTCAGACTCTACTGTCAGGCAGAAAAAACATCTAAAAACAGTCTTCACTCTTATGAGAGTTGACTAATATATCTATATATATATCTATATATCTATATATATATATATATCTATATATATATATATATATATATATATATATATATATATATATATATATATATATTTAACTCCAAAACAGCAAACCCAAGAATTTCACAAACTACAAACAACACTTCCTGGAGGCACTGCTCAAGTCTGGAGAATCAAGAATAACTTCCACTTCATCTGTTAATGGTTTGTAATAACTCATTCCTGTTTTTTGTCATTGTAAGCACTACATAAGCTGCAAATTACTACAGCACTCAACTTTCCTCACTTGTCTAGTGGAAAGCAGTTTTTAATACTTAATACATAAGCACTTATCCAGGCATATCTAAGGGTCAGCTCCCAGTGATTTCTCCTGTCTACCTGATGAATCTGGGCATCTTAGAGCAATGCAGCAATTGCCTCATGTACACAGACAACCCTGTCCTCCTACCACCCAACACTACAACTTGTGAGAGATGCACTTATATTACCAAACTGAAAGCAAAGCTCTCTTCATCCAAGACTTGACTAGACAGTCAAGAGGAGAAGGTAAACACTAGCACCACACCACACTCCTCACATAGTCCCTCAAAACCTATGCCACCAAAACACACACATAGAAACACAAAACACACACCTACATTCGCGGAGGCTCTCAATAAAAACCTGCCCAAACATCAGGAGCCTCCAAAGCAGAAACACAAGCAAACTCCACCCCCCCACACACAACCCAAATGACACATATCCCACAAACTCAGTGTGTCACTCAACCACAGCCCATAAGGCATAACAACGTACCCAATACTCTAGTCATAGGTGACTCTATAGTCAGGCACACTGATGTTCCACTCACCAGGCTAAACAAGGAGAAAGTTACTGTCAGCTGCCTGTCAGGTGCCAGGATCCACCACATAACGCACGCACTCAGGTCACTCCACAACAAGTACAAATATGACACTGTCATTGTCCATGTTGGTGTGAATGACATGAGACGTACCTCCCTGGACTATATGAAAAGAGACATGGAGGAGCTCTCCAATCTTGTAGCCCAGGCAGGTATGACCCTGGCCCTGAGTAGCATCCTGCCATCACCCAGAATGATGCCACAGTACAAGGACAAAATGATTGACTTCAACAATTGGCTAAGCTTCTGGTGTCATTCTAAGAGGATCCAGTATTTGCCTGCCTGGGATGACATGATCGACAGACCACGATGCTTTGCCAGAGATGGCTTGCATCTGTCACTCTTGGGATTCTGGATACTGGCTAAGGCTCTTGCCACCCCTATAGTGCCTTTTTTAGGCAAGAATCAAATGACAAATTCACCACCGTAACAGGTACAAGCAAGCAAAATATAAGGGTCATGCTATTCAATGCTAGAAGTCTAAACCTCAAAATGCACTCACTCGAGGCAATCCTTAAAATGGAGAACATCGACATCTGTGCAGTGACAGAGACCTGGTTCAAAGCTCCATAGAACACCCCTGCATTACCAGGCTATAATTCATACCACACCTTTCGGCCACCTAACCCGGAATGAAGCACTAAAGGTGGAGGCATGTCCATATTCAATAAGGATATCCACACCTCCAGGCTAGTTGCACAGCATAATGCATCCGAGATTATCCAAGTGCAACTAACTCTGGGCAAGACCGCAATCCAAACTGTAGCTTGCTAAAGACCCCCCACCATGCCCCAGGATTCCCACTCCTCATTTCTTGATACACTGGAAAGTATTAGGGTACAACCTAACACTCTAATAATGGGCGATTTCAACTATCCCACCATTAACTGGGAAAACTACTCATGTATCAACTCTTTTGCTCAACGTTTTCTGGAATTCATAAATTCCAATGCCTTGGATTAACTTATTGACACCCCCACCAGGGGCAGCAATATCATAGACCTGGTCATTACCAACATGGGCAACCGGTGTTCCACACCAGAGGTCAATTCCTCGTTGGTCAGAACCGAACACAAGCTAATCACCCTAGACATCCACATCCCACCCCCACCCTTAATTAGGGAAACCACCATAAAAAACTTCTCCAAAGCCAACTTCTTTAGACAGAAGTGGCAAACTTCTTGACACCCATGCAGACAGACAGTAGAGGTACAACTGCTGAATCCTACACAAATGCACTTTATAAGCACTTACACGAGTGCATGGATCATGCTATCCCTAATAGAACCAAGATGCTATCCTCCAAAAAAAGGAAGCCGATCTGGTGGTCCTCTGCCATAAACAAACTCTACAACAGAAGAAAGAAACTGTTGCAAAAAAGAATAAAATCCCATGACTGAAGGAACTCCCTGGTCAACCTCAGTAAGAAGCTGAGATCCCTAATAAAATCCTCCAAATCTAGTTACGAAAACAAAATTGCCACTGACTCTAAAGACAACCACAAAGCATTCTATAGCTATGTCAAAAATCTCAATGGCAACACTCAGATATGCTCTGTTACAACACAATGGCACTAAATATACAGAACCAACTGATATTGCCAACATCCTGGCAGATAGGTTGAGTGCTAACTTTACCCCCCTCTCACTCCCTAGAGGGCCCATCTCTATACCGGAAGAATGCAAAGTTCCTGTAATCATGGCTGCACAGGTAAAAAAACACTCTCCAAAGCCAAGAACACAGCATCCATGGGACCTGACAATATCCCAGGCTGCGTTCTACCTGAACTACAGAATGAACTGGCACCCTATCTAAGTACCATGTTCAGTCATGGCCTCACATCAGGCTTTGTGCCCACTGAATGGTGCACTGCAACGGTTATCCCACTCCACAAAGGGGGAGCCATGACGGACCCCGGGAACTACCGCCCCATTAGCCTGACGAGCCTGATCTGCAAGGCCATGGAACGTGTCATCATGGAACTCATAAACAAAGACATTGGTAATCTCCAAACTCTGGACCCTACCCAGTTCAGATTTGTAAAAGGCAGATCATGTCTCCTAAACCTGATTGACTTCTTTGAAGCAGTCACCAAAGCCATAGATGAGGGTAAGATGGTTCACATAGCTTATCTAGATCTTGCCAAGGCTTTCAACACCATCCCCCACTCTGGAATTATAGATTAGCTTACTAAACTAGGTATAAATCCCTATGTCACAAGATGAGTTGCCAACTGGCTCACGGACAGACCCCACACTGTGAAAGTAGCAGACTCAAATCCGACTTGAGACCAGTGACAAGTGGAGTACCACAGGGTTCAGTGCTGGGTCCTCTCCTGTTTGGTATCTACTTCTCTGAAGTACAGGCTAACACAGAAGGTCTTTGGCTAACAAAGTTTGCAGATGACTGCAAACTAGGAGCCATAATCGAAACTCCTAACGATGTGGACATACTACAAAAGGGCCTCAATGAGACAGATGCCTGGTGTTAAAGCCATGGCCTGAAGCTCAATGCCAAAAAGTGTATTGTCATCCCCTTTGTTAAAAACTCTGTACCCATGAACTACCACATAGCTGGTAGTCTATTTAACGCCGAAAATGTGATGAGACCTTCTGACACAGGTGAACAGTAGTCTCTCCTTTGATAATCACATCGCCACAGTGGTCAGGAAATCCTTCTACTTGGCTCACCTCATCACAAAATGATTCTCATCCAGAAAAGAGGTCACTGTTCCCCTCTACTCATCACTCATTAGACCCATTATAGAGTACAACGCCCCTTTTGGTATGTACCTCACAAGATATCTACAATAACTGGAAAGGCCACAGAAATACCTCACAAAGAGGATTACTGGCCTCAAACAGATGCCCTACGCAGACCGTCTAAAAAAACTCCAGCTTTACTCCGTCGCATATCGCCTACTCAGAGGCGATCTCTGCCTAACATACAAAGCTATGTCAAATCCAGAGCTGTTGGACATGCTCCACTTAAAGAAATCCCTCCGAGCTACATGCTCTAGGGACCTAAACCTTGTCACTACAATAAACAGAACATGCTGGTGGGATAGATTCCTCTCCCAGAGACGTCCCATACTCTGGAACAGACTACCAATCTATGTCAAACAGAGCTCCTCATTAGCACTCTTCAAGAAAAATCTTGATGATTAGATGGGAGATAGGAAATTTACCCCGGGGATCACTTCTGTGGCTCTGCTCGACAGGGGCACAGGAAAATAATTTTCTTGGGTGGCGAAAGCCAAGGTACATTTTTAGCTAGGCTTATATAGGCCCTAAGGCCAATAGCCTAGTACCCTCCTATGAACATTGAGGTTAATGTGGGAAATGAAAACAAACAGTGTATACAGCAAGATGTTAAATGGAATGAAAGAGCTAAAAATTGTGTCCTGGTGTTTTCTGAGTCTCCAGACTTGAGCAGTGCCTCCAGGAAGTGTTTTTATTCATATATATATATATATATATATATATGTATATATATATATATATATATATATATATGTATATATACATATACATATATATATATATATATATATATATATATATATATATATACATATACATATATATATATATATATATATATATATATATATATATGATAAAAAGAGTCACCCATATACTCGTATGATATTTGTGAGAAAAGTGAAAAATAATTATCACAGTAATGTATTCCAACTTGTTTTTCCTAGACAGTACACTTCCCTTAGCCCCTACAACAACCTTCTTGGTAACAGTAATCCATGCTATCTTTACGCATTAAATGGCAGTATTCTGGTGCCTGGCAGCAGGAATCTTATGATGGCCATTGACAAACATTTCACATTTGAAGCAACCCTGACAGCCATTATGAGGAAATATTGTATTGTAATTAGAAGTATTCCAAGAGCTCTCATCAGTAGAGACAACAAGTTTTACTTCCACTGCATATAACAGTTGTTATACCCCATATTGAATTCTGTTCACCCAGCTGTTTTCACAGGTTTGATTAGCTTAAATGACTGGAAAAAGTACAGAGGTACTTTACCAGGCAAATTAGATCAGTTAAACAAAGGACTGTAAATGTTGCTGCTGTACTTGCTAGATTATAAATTAAAAAGAAGTGATTTAATTTTAATTTAGAAGTATGTACATAAAACCAGGCTTGCAGTAGATATGGATATTGACATTAAAAAAACATTCTTTTGAGACACCCAATAACAGGGAATTTGTGGTTGTCCTTGTGATGATGTGAGGTATTACAAGCTATGCCAGGAGAAGTAGGGCATTGGATGTGTAACATACACCAGCACAGCTAGCTAGAATTTTGTAAAGAATTACATGTCATTTGTATATCAAACTGATTTGTACAGATGCTTGTGTTGAAAATGTATGTGTAAAGTTGCTTGTGTTAAAAATGTATCAAGAGTGTGTCCTGGACAGAGGAAGAAATATGTGTGTGTAATTGTAACTGTTGAAATGTATACATTGTAACAAAGGATACTGAAAGAGAAGGGGTTAATCTCAGTCCAGCTAACTTTGAAAATAGTTTGAAATTAAATTACCTGACTTAGGTCTTAAAGATTGACACCAAGTCTGTTTTAGGAAGCTCTCTGTATTGTCTTTGGGGTGAACTAATTGCTACTCTGGAAGGGTGGTGGTTTGGGTCTATATCATAACCATGAAACCTCACATATGTGAATACAGAAACATCAAAACATATTGAGTGAACCGCGAAAACCCCTAACAGCCTGAACCGCGAAATTCAAAATGTCGAATCGGCATAGTTGGCCAACCCCACTGTCCGCTACGTACTATCTACCCAAACAAAATAAATAATCCACATACATGCAGTTAAAAAAACCCTACTTATAACCCTAAACTAAAGCTCACATATATTACTATGTATGCACTTACCTTAACCCGCACCATAACCCTAAGGTCCGTAACTACTGCACAACTACGTTAAGGAGCTATACCCAAACAAAATAAATAATCCACATACATACACTTAACAAAATCCTACTTTTAACCCTAAAGTAAGGCTTACATATATTACTATGTATGCAGTTACCTTAACCCACACCCTAACCCTAAGGTCCATAACTATTGCACACTTATCTTAAGGAGCTATACCAGAGAAGGGCCAACTATGACGATTCGACATTTTGAATTTCGTGCTTCAGGACGTTTGGTGTTTTCACGGTTCGCTCAATATGTGTCGACGTTTCCGTATTCACGCAATTGCGGTTTTGTGGTTGTAATAGGTAACCAGTGGTTTGAAATTGTTTTATGACTTCTCAAAGCTGCAACAGATCTTAGCAAGCTCTATGTGTGTGTATTATTGAGACATATGTGCTAAATCCCGGCAGCTTCTAGCCAAGGGGCTAGCATGGGAGCCAGATGTCAGATGACCAGATGTATGTGAAGTAATTCTGTAATACATCACTAAATGATATTCTAATACTAGGTGAGACTGCAGTCTCAAAGCAGTCTGTTTTTGGAACCTGAAAAAGAGGGACCCCTCACCTACTTCATCTTGCTTTGCTCTAGTAAGTGAGCCAGGGAATAGCAATTCTTTAGATCAGTCAGGAAAATCTAGAGATTAGTTAAGTACTATTTTTCTGTATCAGTGTGAATCTATTCATCTGTTTTATTGTAATGTTTCCTGTGATTGAAACTCTGGTGTTTATTGTAAGTAGATATTTAGTATTTTCCTGTTTATTATTTATTATTAAACATATTTAAACTTTCATTGTGGCTGGGCCTTTAGAAAATATTTTAAACTCTGGGAGGACTTTTTATCTTTTTGGTGACACTGTGGCCACTCCTAAAAACCTTACTGCATTGGCCAGACACTATAATTTGTTTTAATATTTATTTCACTCAGTATAATTGGGTACCCTTGTTAGAGCTGTAGATTAGCTGGCTTTGGAGTGTCTCGTGGCAGTGTAACTACCTTATAGTCTGGGCAGAAGGGGGCATAGCTAGTAAATCTGTGCCAGCCTTTCAAAGGTGTGTGTGTGAAAATCAAATATCAGTGTGTGTGTGTGTGTGTGTGTGTGTGTGTGTGTGTGTGTGTGTGTGTGTGTGTGTGAGCTGCTTGGATCGAGGACACAAAGCTCTGGTTTCACAGAGAGAGTGGTGGAGGACTTGGCTTGCACACTCGGCTGAGGACTCAACTCTATAGCTGTGCCAGTGGAGAGTCTTATTGGGGATCTAGAGAGAGAGGGAAAATTAGCCCCCGGACTGAGTGTGTTCCCTGTGTGCTCTTAAGGGAAACTGTGCTTGATGCAGAGAACTACATCGGGAAATACTGGGTGTATCCATTTTTGTTCCAAGTGAACCTCCCTTTTCAGTGTCAGTGTTGAGGATTCAGGCTCCTTGATTACTGACCTAGAGTGGGTACATCACAGTCCTCAGTACTGTTAAAAACATTGTTTTCATTGTAGAGATGCCCTTCTACTCAGAATTAGAAAGGCATATGGCTTGATGTCATTTAAGAGAGGTATTGATAATTAGGGAGCATGATCTCTCCTCAATAAGTGGTAAGCTTATAGAAACTTATCTTAAGGCAGTTAGCTTGAACATCACAAACATTGAAGCATTCATAGCACAGTTTTAAGTTATGCGTCCTCCCTACCCTTCAAAAATTGCTATCTTCTCTGTACCCTCTGACGTTTGCCTGAGACAAAAGTGAAAGAACAAATGGCTACATTGATCTGTTTCAGCTTGTTGCTGTCAGACATATATACAAAACCTCCAAAATGTAGCCACCTGTCTACACGGGTCTACTTCAAAACACTGAATTACTATAACGTTGAACCACAAAGCATTGAGACCATAACACTGAAATTACATCACACTGCAATCTTAGAACAATGAAACTACATAACACTGCAAATTTAAATTGTCGCATCCCATAACATTGAATGTTACAATTCACACATCAGTAATACCCCCCTCCACCTCAAACATAGCTAAACCGACAAACACACTTATTTCAACGTTTCTGCAGGGGGCAAGCCCCACCTGCACCCCCCATTTGGGTGGCTGTACCCCCCCACACCTCATGCAAATTAAATATACCAACTCCAAGATCGCACTACAGTAGAGACGAGGTAAATGTCCCATTCCCCACTGTATTGCAATCTGCATACAGAATATACACATAATATCTCAAACATGTACGTATACACCGCCAAAATAAAAACATACTCCCCTACTCACTTATCCCATCATTTTCCACAACACTAACATTACTTCTTTCAAACTAATAAATTCATCACTCAAACACAACAATGCTTAACCATTATCTGATAAACTATTTCCTGACAGTTTCTTTTAAACCACAAAACATACCATCTGCCATGTTGTTTACTACATACTACAACTTCTTAAAGTGATACCACAAAATTAACAGTTTAAACCATATCCATGTAACACTTTCAGTGATATAATACTCAATGATTTAAATTTTCATTGTTATGTAATTTTGATGTTCTAACTTTTTAGTGTTCTGAACTTTTGATGTTATGGTCTGAATGTTTTGTGGTTCAACGTTATGGAATTCAGTGTTTTGAATTTGACCCATCTACACACATGATGTTTGATTGTGAGGAAAGTGAAAAAAATGATGTCCTGACTGAAATCAATGCTGCAGTGTCCCTGATAACTGGGTTGTCACCACTGGCATCTGGCCCGGGTACCAAAGCTTTACCTTATTGAGGTCGTATATCTGACACATGACCTCATCTGGTATGCACTGGGGTGTATAGACATATATGCGAGCATGTATAGACATATATGCGAGCATGGATCCTCAGATGATATCACCACCAGTCCAGTCATAGGTCATGCATCCATTGGACCGATTGCCATTTTATCGTTGGTACCTTTGCTTCAGTTGTTAATCCAGGTAAGTACCCTGTTGGGGAACCTTCCTTTTCATTTGCGCTGTTTTGTTGAAAGTTGTTAGAAGTCAACTATGAGGGGTAAGTTCAAGTGTGATAGATTCTATACAAGTGATTGCATACCAAATGTGTTTTTTGCCTAGACCCAGAACATGATCACAAGTCTTGTACAATCTGTCAGTCATTCATTCCCAAAACCCTTAGGTTGAGGCTTTCCACTTTCCATACCTTTCTAGAGACCCAGCATCTTAAACTCTTGGCCCAGGCTGGCAGACTCCATATCCTTGGACATCCCTCTGCTACCGAAGAAAAAACTAAAGATACCTCAAATGGATCCACAGTCCAACATTTCTGGTTCAGAACCCATGGTATGTCAGGTTACTTCTCAGTTGTCCAATACTGAGACCCTTTCAGAGGCCAGTGTAGTACCCGAGGCTTTGCAGACTGCTGATACATTTGCAGAACCATGTCTTATCATTTAGCCTCCCTCAAATTTTAGTTAAACAAGAGCTCCCAGGCTCTCTAATAGAAGTCAGACAGTGTTCCAAACCTCTGTGTTTCATCCACGTGGACATTACACCTGAAAATAAAGGCAGATGTCTAGGCATGTGGCCTCTCCCTCAGTAGTTAGGGAAAAGGACTGGACAGACTTGTCACTGGGCTTATTCAAAGCTATTATGCCTTTGAAACCTCCCCCTTCTGGGTCTCCACAACCACAGGCTACTGCTCAAAAACCTACCCTGGCCTTCTCTTCTGAAGAACAACAGGACTATGGCTGACAATTCTTTGGACTATTCCTGTCAGCTACATACTCCAGGACAAATCTCATATGACAAAGAGGACTCTCTATCACTGGATTTTCATATTGAGGAAGCTTCTTTTGGAGAGGCTATACAGAACATGATGAAATACTTTGAATGGCATTCCAAACTGATTTCTGATATTCATAAGTGGTATTACAGGCTTTTGGATATGGGTATGCCTGCCCCCTCTCCAGTCCCTCCTGTATTTGAGGCTTTCCAGGATGCCTTTCATTCCATCTGTGCTGCACCTGATTCTCAACCACCAGCTCCTAAAAGACCAGACAGGATTTACAAGGTAACTGATGACCTAAAATATTTATACAAGAATCCAGTGGCAGACCCCTCTGCAGTATCTCTCTCTTCAGATAACCACTGTAAGATTCTGCCCAGTGCTAATGCCCTATCTATGGACAAAGATAGTAGGCTGTGGATAGATGGGGAAAGAAGGTTTACACTTTGGCTACACTTGCTTTTAGGGCAATTACCTACCAGAATGAAATGACAAAGTACTTGATCATTGTCCTACAATCCTTAAACAGATAATAAATATCATGAACTCTGCTCACAGACTTGTACAATACCAGCACCGTACATGCACTGAAGTTCTAAAATCTCCTTTTATTAATAAAATATTTAAAAAATATATCAAAGTAAAATACTTTCCACTGATTTAAGCGCTTTCATCTACTTTATGTAGACTTCATCAGAACAAAATATTATAACTCCCCCAGGTTTAAATATAAACATCTACCAATCACCCACTGGCAAATTAAGTGATTAGTAGTTTAAAGTGCACAGTGCTTAATTTCCTTGTCGATCGCCTTTTAATAAGACTTGACAGTCAATTGGAATATAACATATCCACATACATTCCACTACATAACATCTTACTTTCTAAATGTAATTGTGTTACAATTTATGAAGTTAAAACCTTATAAAACTGTATAACTCTAAATTTTATGCATAATTGTCCTAACAGTGCCATTCACAGTGCTGGTGCTCCAGTGTTATCCTGACTAACCACTGTTATCTAATATGGGCTTAATGGAAATAGTATCATTAAGCCCAGGATACATTGAAGCATTAAGCTTGATAGGACAATTATGCATAAAATAATAACAAGGAAATTAAGCACTGTGCACTTTAAACTACTAATCACTTAATTTGCCAGTGGGTGATTGGTAGATGTTTATATTTAAACCTGTGGGGGTTATAATGCTTTGTTCTGATGAAGTCTACATAAAGTAGATGAAAGCGCTTAACTCAGTGGAAAGTATTTTACTTCGATATATTTTTAAAATATTTTATTAATAAAAGGAGATTTTAGAACTTCAGTGCATGTACGGTGCTGGTATTGTACAAGTCTGTGAGCAGAGTTCGTGATATTTATTATTTGGTTGACTGTTCCGGATATTTGCAGTTTTCTCAGTTGGGAGTGGATATGGATTCACTGGATGAATTGCCCTCCATTTTTTCCCCCAGGAGGGACGACATACATAAGTTATAGTCTGAGATGGCAATCATTAAGGGAGAACTTACCGGGCTGATCGAATTGATTAGCCAGCCTGATGTGAAAGGTTCGAACGAACGGAAGATGACGTCACCACGTATGCCTAGCAGTTGCAGAGTAACGGATTCTTTTCTGAATGGCCAAGGCGAAGGCGTGGGACTTAGAGAAGGGACCTCTTATGGATCTAATATTCTACACAATGAAGGTGTGGGTGACACCTTTATTGAGGATAGATCGGAGGCAGATTAATATATATCGGGCGCAAAACCAAAATGAGTTGCGCCTAAAAGAACATACGCCATGGTAGGACAAACCACACATACAGGTACTGTAACAGCCAGTAACGACCATAAAACAAATGATTTCCAAAGGCGATACGATTTAAATAGCTTTATGGTTACCAATTTTGACTTTAATGGTGACTTAAAGGATGTTAGTAATGTAAGAGATAATGACAATAATTATGAGGAAAACAAGACATTAAAAGAGTATATACAAGAGTTTGGAAAGAAACTCAAGGTACTTAAAAGTGTTCAGATGGATAATATGTACTTGAAAAAATGTTTAGATACTGGTATTGTTCCTATGGGCCTAAGGTTTTTTAAATATCCCATGGGCATTGAAATGGATGAAGGAAACATTAATGAGTGCACAAAAATGTTTGACAATTTTGGTTTTACATTTATGAAGTTCATTGTATCTTGTAATGATAAAAAAATATGTGGTCTAATGTCCGAGTTAGAACAGTTGGACCATATTATTACTAAGGATGTATTATATGATGAGTGTGAAATGTTTCTGAATGCACAATATGGATGGGTAGAGAATCAAACAAAGAAACAATATGATAGAAAATGTAAAAAAATGAGAAGAGACATGCAGCAATACGATAAAGGTGAGGCTTACAGATGGGAGTCTAAAACACATGGATTTAACCAGAATGTTAATGGCGATGGGTATCAGCGAGATAATTACAATAAGTATAATAATTATGCTAAGGATGATAACAATATAAATAGGGGTGATTTTTTAGAGAGCAGCAAAAGCGGGCAGGCCCAATACAGAGGGCAACACTATGGTCAGAGAAAATGGAAGACAAGCAAATGGGAAAATCAACCTGAATACAGGAATGCAAACAACTGGAAGTGAAAGTAAGGATTATAAAGCATAGTGACACACATTTTAGTCTAGGAGAATTCAGTATATATAATTATACACAATTGGAATTAAAGGAAGAGCACTTTAAATTATTATCCAAAGGAACGAAATATGTTCCCAATAACAAAATAAATGTAGTGGAGTACATAGTGGACTTCAAAAAATGTTTAAGGAAATTAAATTTAGGTATATTTTTCAATGGAAAAAGCCCAAACAGGTCGAATAAGTTTAAAAAGAAGAGCAGCCTCACACCACCAATGAATCCCACCTTAGCTACCTATGAGAAGGTAGTAATTGATGAGATATATGATCTTGGGAAGAAAAGATTTAAAAGTAAGGGCAATTTAGAATTTAATGAATATTAATTATTAAAAGAAATACAAGGGAATGAAAGTATAAGAATTATGAAACCCGACAAGGGGGGTGGAGCAGTTCTGTAAGACTCTGTTGAATATATGAATAAAATAAATGGTATTTTGCTGAATTCTGGGAACTATGATATATCATCCATTAATGAAGTAAATATTGGTTACCACAAAATTGACTTATTTTTGGAAGAACTATTATTGGATGAAAGAATAGATGGAGACATGTACAATTTTTTAAAGGTAGAATACCCCATTATCAGCCCCATAGGGGGCATACCCAAGGTTCATAAAAATAAAAATGATCCCCCCCTTCCGTCCCATAATCTCAGGTAACAGGTCCAAAACCTTTCCTTTTGGCAAGGTAATAGACAGTTGGTTGAAACCCATATACAATAGAATTACTCATATTGTAATTGATTCATGGGATTTTTTAGGTAGATTGGTACCACAACTTGCTAGACCTGATATATTACTAGTTACTATTGATGTGGTAGATCTTTTTTCAAGTATACCCCAAGAGGAAGGGTTAAATAGATTCAACAGTAGTATAGATAAATATGGTAGTTTGACATGGGAAAAATATCTTTAATAATGGAATTCATGGAAATAGTATTGACCTACAACTATATAATATATGAGGGTGAATACTGTAGGCAGAGAAAGGGGGTAGCTATGGGGGCGGCTTGTGCCCCCATGTTTGCCAACTTGTTTTTATTGGATTGGAAAATTGAATATATACTACAAACAGAGTGGAATGGTTATGTTACCTGAGGTTTTTGGACGATATTTTTTTGATATGGAAGGACAATGAGTGTAAGTTCAATGAGTTTAAAGAATATTTAAATACCAGATGTGATTATTTAGAATTCACTTTCAATGTAGAAAACAGTTCTATACCCTACTTGGACACCCGGATAACTGTCACAAAAGACAGAGTTAAATCCAATATTTATAGAAAGGACACCTTTAGTAATGCTTACTTAACAGTATTCAAGTTGTCACCCTAGCAGTCAGAAAAGGAGTATTATAAAAGGGCAGTGCATAAGGGCTGCTAGGATGACTTCAGAATATGTTGATTTGATTAATGAATTGGATCTCATAGGAAACCTGTTTAAAAACTGAGGATACCCCAAAGGGATGATAGCGGACATTAAGGAATATGTAAAGAAAGAATGGGGGAAAAATATAAGCCCATCATTGGGACGGGGATGCTTAGAACAGTGGAAGTAAATATGAATAATGAAGACCACGATTCAAAAGAATTCACTAGAGCATGTATTTTACAATATGCACCCCAAGTTAATGACATTAAGAAAATAATAGTTAACAATTGGAACATTTTGAAAACTGACAATAGTGTATTTAAAATGGTGGGTGACGCACCCAAATTTGTATCTACGAATGGTAGAAATCTAAAGATGGAATTAGAAAGGAAAATTATGTGTAATAATTTCAGCTACAAGGGGGCAGGCACAACCAAATGTGGAAAATGTAATCAGTGCCATTTAATTATAAAAGTTCCTTCTTTAGAACTTGAGGATTTCAGTAAAAGTGTAGTCAAGTTTCAAAACGGAATTGTAGGACTTCCCATGTTGTTTATTTGGCAAAGTGTACCAAATGTCCTTGTTTCTACGTGTGAAAGACTGATAGATGTCTTAGAAACCGAATTTATGACCATTGCTACAGAATAAGGAAACAGGATACAAAAAATGCACTATGGAGACATTTAGACGTGAGCAAACATTGTGACACTTTTAATTTTGGCATACTTGAATGCATAAAAGGGAACCCTAGAGGGGGAAATATTAAAAATAAATTGGGTGAGAAAGAAGTTAGATGGCAGATCAAGCTTAATGCTTCAGTGTACCCTGGGCTTAATGATACTATTTCCATTAAGCCCATATTGGATAACAGTGGTTAGTCAGGATAACACTGGAGCACCAGCACTGTGAATGGCACTGTTAGGACAATTATGCATAAATTTTAGATTTATACAGTTTTGTAAGGTTTTATCTTTATAAATTTTAACACAATTACATTTAGAAAGTAAGATGTTATGTAGTGGAATATATGTGGATATGTTATATTCCAATTGACTGTCAAGTCTTATTAAAAGGCGATCAACAAGGAAATTAAGCACTGTGCACTTTAAACTACTAATCACTTAATTTGCCAGTGGGTGATTGGTAGATGTTTATATTTAAACCTGTGGGGGTTATAATGCTTTGTTCTGATGAAGTCTACATAAAGTAGATGAAAGCGCTTAACTCAGTGGAAAGTATTTAACTTCAATATATTTTTAAAATATTTTATTAATAAAAGGAGATTTTAGAACTTCAGTGCATGTACGGTGCTTGTATTATACAAGTCGTGAGCAGAGTTCGTGATATTTATTATTTGGTTGACTGTTCCAGATATTTGCAGTTTTCTCAGTCCTTAAACAGAGTTATACTGAACCCTGCTACAGTAAAGTCTAAGCATGAAATACAGGGCTTACTATCCCAGGTCACTCAAATAACCAGACACAGCATTAAGTGCAGTTACGATACTTTGGATGCTTGTTGTAGGGCAACTGCCACTGGATCTGATATTCACAGATATGTGTGGACTTCGTAGTCAGCCTATCCCTGAGGATTTCAAATAAAAAATGTTGACTCTCCCTTGAACAAAGACTTCCTTTTTGGTCCTCAGGCTGACAGGTTGCTCCAAACACTCCAAGATCAAGGTAAGACTATGAAAGATTGCAGGCAGATTTTACTCTCCTCACTTCCAGTATATCACAGGAGCTACCCAACAAAATGTACCTCCTTCATTAGAAGAGATCCTAGGACAGCTCAGAAACAAATAAAAAAGTACTCCAAAAAACACAGGGAATTTCAAACTGAGAGGCCTTCCTTTGGAAGCAAAAATATGTGGCTATTTCTGTAACACCCCTTCCCCTACCCTCAGCCCCATTACTACTCTTTCCCAAAGACTGTCACTGTCCATAGCCAGGTGGGAAGCTATAACAATGGTCCTCTCCTTCACCAAGGATGGTTATGCCATGTCTTGGGAAAATATCCCCCCCCCGAAAGTCTTTCCATAACCTCCTCAAAACCAAATATCCCTTCTGGTTCCCATTATTCCAGACCTCTTGAATCAGAGCACCATTGAGCAAGTCCTAAAGGATTTCAGGGGGAAAGGGTTTTACTTCAGGATTTTTCTAGTCCCAAGGAAGGAAGGTCAGTGGAGACCCATCCTAGAGCTGTCTCTCATAAACATTTACTTGCAGGTACCTTCTTTCAAAACTGTCTCTTCACACTCTGCTACCTTTCATCCTTTCTTAGTGTGAGTAGATCTGAAGGATGGCTACTTACATATACCTGTTCATCCTTTTTGCAGGAGATTCTTTCCTTTGGCTCATAGAATTTTTGATTTGATATTCTACCTTTTGGTCTTTCCGCATCTCCAAGAGTGTTCACAAAATGTTTAGCTCCAGCAGTAGCTTTCCATTGCACTCAAAAGTCCTGATTTTCCCTACATGGATTAGCTACTGATCCAGGCTCTCTGTCCAGAAATTCTTCTTCACCATCTACACTTCATCCTCCAACTTATGATAGATCGGGCTTTACCCTCTCTGCAACCCATTGCTCAGCAATGGTGATGCTAAGGACTTTGGGGTTCATGGCAGCCACCATCCATATGCTAACCCTGGCCAGACTTCACATGGGAAAAATCCAGTGATACCCAAAATCTGTGATGTCCCTACACTGTCACCACTTGGACACCCTGATTCATCTCCTCCCTTGTCTCAAAAAGGATCTACTTTAGTGGTAGGAACAGGTCTTCCTCAACCCAGGACTGCCATTCACACCACCTCCTCCTCTTCAACAAGTTCACAGAGATGGCTTAAATGAAGCATTGGTGGCAAGGGTAGGATCCCACCGAATGCAGGGGAAATCGCACCCTTAGTTCCTGAAGTAACATATCAAGCTAAAGGAAATTAGGACTCTTCTGCAACCTCTTCATATTTTCACCCATCTCTGGAAACCTACACCACACCTAGTGTACACAGACAGCACCACAGTCATGTGGTACATAAACAGGGAGGCACCAGGTCTTACCAGCTTTGCAGGTTAGCACAAAATGCATGGAACTTGGCAGCCCAAATGGACATCACACTCACAATGACATACATCCCTTCTCAGGACTGCATGCTAGCAGACTCCATTAGCCACTCCCCGGAGGACATCCACAAATGGACTTTAGTTTTCCAGATGATCACCCTTCAGTGGGGCATTCCTCATATAGACATTGCATCATTAACCGACCAACCAACCATCATCTCCACCAGTTCTATACCAGGGACCCTTGCTTAATGTCCAATGGCGTTTCCTTCCTGTAGACAAGAGGTTCCTCTGTGCTTTTCTTCATTTGCCTCTTCTTCCAAAATGTCTTCTCAAGACACAAAAGGAAGCACCCAAACTCCTTCTACTGGCACCATTTTGGCCAAGGCAGCATTGTTTTCTCCTATTTCACCTGACAAAATTATAAGCGAATTTCTCTTCAACCACACCTGATAACTCAGCAAAAAGGATTGCTGCTCCACCCAAATATTCTCTAAAGAGGTAACTCAAGTCTTACAAGAGGTCAGGAGACCCACTACTAGAAAATCTTACATAGCTAAATGGAACAGGTTTTCCTATTTGTACCACAAACATAGTCAGGGCCCACTGTTATCACAAGTTCCTGCTGTACTGCAGTATCTCTACAAACTACTTTGTGTGATGCCCCAGCACTGGCCCAGTAGTCAAGGAGCATCAATCCTCACCACTGGCAACAGTGGGAGATGTACACACTGGGAGGATGACAAGTACACACACAGTAAAGTGCAGTTTCCCTTAAGAGCACACAGAGTCCACAGTCAGTCTGGGGCTGGTTTCTCCCTTTCTCTCCAGATCCCCAGTAAGACTCCCCACTGACACAGCTATAGAGTTGAGATCTCAGCTGAGTGGCCAAGCCAAGACCTCCAGCACCTTCTGTGTCTAACCAGTGCTTCATGTCCCTGCCCAAGTTTATCACAAATATCAGCCACAATGAAAGGTTTAAATGTATTTAATAACAAATAATAAAAGAACAAGAAAATACTCAGTAAACAATCACAGTTACATCAGAGTTCAAAATCACAGGAAATATTTAAAACAACATTGCCGGGCAGTCTCAAATAAATCAAGAAAACATCTAAGCTATACTTCACTATATTCCTAACTGTAGCTAAGAGAAATTACAGTACCCTAGACTTACTTACTCATAGCAAGGCAAAACAGATGCAGTGAGTGGGTTTTCCAGCTGATGTTGTCAGGTCAAGGACAAATACAGAATGCTCAGTCTCTCTCTGAGAGTTCTTAAATTAATATCTCAAATATTGCTGCTGGGATACTTGCAGGATGACATCACTTCTTGTCATCTGACTTTAGTTCCCAAGCTAAGTCATCATTGCTAGAAACTGTCAGCCTTTAACATCTACCTGTGAAAAATACACAAACAAGGACTCTTCTTAGATCTTTGCAGCTGCTGGAAGACATAACACAATAAAAAACTTACAAGACAATGCAGAAGGCTCCCTAGTTTGACATCCTATCTTCTTGCTGCATTGAAACCATCTTTTATGGTACAGATTTAAAGTAATTTAATTTCAACTATTTTTCAGAAGTTTTGCAAGTTAACCTTCTATGTTCCAGTTCCCACTGTTAAAATATATACATTTATACAGTTACATATACATTTCTGTTCTTTTCCAGTAGGGTACACTGTGGACACATTTCTAAGCTGAGTACTCTACAAAATATCTCTTCACCACACGTCTGTACAAACCATCTTATATGACATACAGTTCTAATACATTTGTAACACAAGCATATGAATCATGTTGGTATTCACAAATGACATATGATTATTTACAAAATTCCAAATAGCTGTGCTGGCAGTACCTCCTTTTGTCACACTTTGATCAAGCTTGGCCTACTCTTTTATAACATCTCACATGTCAGCTATCAGTGCTTACCTTCCTCTTTGCCATCTACTTATTACTAGGGCAGAGGACAAGCTTTTCCTCAGGGGAGTCCTGAATCTTAAATCACCATGGAAACACATCTTTCCTCCTTGGTATCTTAATTCTGTGCTATAAAAGCTTACAAGGCTCTGTTTTGAATCAGTATCTTCCACCTTTCTAAAATTCTGTACTTGGAAATCTATCCTCTTGGCTCTCACCTGTGCTAGAAGAATGTCTGAGTTACAAGCTTTCATGGCAATTATGCATTTTCTTATTTACCACAAGGACAGGTGACTCTCATGACTAGTCCATCCTTCATGCCTTTAGTAGTGAAAAAGCTGTCTCTCAGTAGAGCTATTCGCCTACCTACCTTCTTCCTCAATCCACAAAACAGGTGAAAGGATGTTACATTCTCTGGATATTCACAGGCAGCTCACAATTTATTTGGACAAAACAAAATCCTTCATAAAGACTGACCAGTTGTCTGTATCATTTATGGGCCCTAAGATGGGCCAGCCAGTCTACAAACTATTGAAAATTGGATTTCTAAGGCTCTCTCTTTCTGCTTCTCACACTGTTTAAGACCCTACCTTCCTGCTCTAAAGCAAATTCCACTAGAGCAGTGGATTCCTCAGGGGCTTTTCACAAGGCAGTAAATTCCAGGTCTATCTTGAAAGCTGCTACTTGGTCCTCTGTATGCACCTTTACCAAACATTACAAAACTGATGCTTCCTCCAGGTGCAGGGCAGCCTCTGCTTGCTTAGTCCTGTCAAAACTGCTGGATAACTCTACTTCTCAGTTAGCCAGCCTTCCTTACTCCTTCAGCTCTGGAAATCATCTATATGTCAGGAATTCTGAAACAGTGATTTCATTCAAAACATGGTACAGCTGTGTAACAACTTACCATAACAGTAGATGTCCTACCGATTACTGTTGCAGTATTACAACCCACCTTCCATCCCCTGTTTTGTACCTCTTCGACTTTCCTTTTTTTCTTTGCTTTAACCTCTGCTGTGTTACATGAGAATTGGGGAGTTTTCTTACCTGTTTAAGTTACACCCCTCCTAGTTGACCAGTGTCCATCATGCCTGTCTCTCAGTAGTGCTCAGGCCACTGGCTTGGAGATAGTCGGATCCATACGTGTATGTCCATCTATATACCCCAGTGCATATGAATTCAGATCATGTGTTGGACATACAACTTTCAGAAGGTAAAGCTTTGGTATCCCAGCCAGACATCAGCAGTGACAACCCATACATGAGGAATATAGCAACAGTGATCAGTAGGACATCTGTTGTAATGGTAAGTTCTTACACAACTGTGCTATATCAATCATGTGTTCCAACTTCTTGCTCCTAGACAGCACACTGCCCATAGGTAATCTATAATGACCTTTGTGTAAATGCATCTAAGATTTGAGTGTAAGAAAATTAAAAAAAAGTAATGACCACTATATCCTTGGCTCCCACACAAGGTACAAATATCTGCTATGCATACCTCTGAACACAGCTTGTTTTAGAGATGACCTCCAGGCAGGAGATGAACACAAGGCTGCTCTACTAAGAATGCCAAAATCACCTTACGCAACCAGGAGTCTAGTGAAAGTCTGAGAATCTAGATGTTCTGTGATATCTTTTATGTTTTCTTTTGAAAGATAATTACTTATTCAATGTTCTTTGTCACTGCTAACCAGAAGAGTTATATATGTGCCCCAATATTGTGTGTTCACAAATAATATAATATTTTTTATACATACATAATAGCACTACCCCGAAAAAGCCAGCTATATGACACGATGTGAATGCACATGTACATACTGTCTTTCTCATGTTCCACATTTGCCTACAGACAAAGCCCTAAAACATGTCTTTGAGTTGCTGGAGTAAACTAGAGCACCTGGATAAAATCCACACAGAGACAGGGAGGGCATGAAATCTCCAAAAGAAAGAACCACAATCAGGAATTTGGAGGACAAATCATTGCATGATGAATGGCAATGCTAGCCATTGCACCACTTTGCCAATGATTATTTGTTTTCACACACATCCTACCCAGACTGCTAAAGGTAGCCACTTACTACATATAGTTATGACGTTTGACCATGATTTAAAGGGAAAAAGTTATTTCCAACTTATTATTCTTAGGTACAGTGCAACACCACCCACATGTACACATGCATAAGTCATAGCAATGATCAATTTACATTGATTCTGGTCCTGCTTAGCTAGCTCTGTAACTGTTTAACTGTGATCAAACAGCATAGGAGTAAGTCAGTTTTAACTGTAGACGGTCTCCGTATCCATCAATTACTGCCCCTTTATTGACAGCATGCACCTCAGTCAATGTTGTTGTGATTTAAAAAAAAGTATTCTAACTTGCTTAACACAAATACTCAGTAATTCTACAAATTCAAATTAGTGACTGTTTATCCTGTGCAAATGACATTGGGGTATGTCAGTTTCACCCTCAGACAGCCCCCATACACAGAAATTATGGCACTTTGTTGTACATTTTAGATGTCTGATTCTAATAAAATAATGTCTACAATAATGCATTTAAGTTTTGATTCACACAAACAGTAGCCACAAAGCTTGCTTCACAAAATCATATATTAACCCTGAAAGGCCAGAATGACTGCATAACTTTGAGCAAATGACAACAAGCTCAGTCAATTTCTTCAGCAGATAGCCCTTGAACCTAGCAGTTATATCCATCCTGTTGACTTTGTGCTCATCAGATGTCTGAGATAAAAAAGTGGCTCATTTAATATATTTCATCTTCATTTCACAAAAAAAATTAGCCACAGTACTTATTTTGCACAAATGCACACTAGCCCTGCAAAGTCTTAATAATGACTGTTTAATCTGAGCAAGTGATGGCATGGTCAATTAGTTTTCATCCACAGACAACCCCAAATGCAATAAATTAGAGACACATTGTTGATTGTGTTCTCCTCAGTTGTTTGACTGTGATAAAACAGTGGATATGATAATGCATTTCTAATATGTTTCACAAAAACAGTAGCCAGAGTAAAGCGTTTGAACTTGCTTTACACAAATGCATTCTAGTCATGAAAATCCAGAACAATGGCTGTTTAGCTTGATCAAACAATAGTAGGGTCAGTCATTTTCATCCACAGCTAGCCAACATATTAAGCAAGTGTAACAACTCTGTTAACTGTTTGTACATTGAATGATTGTGTGTGATAAGAAAGGCCACAATAACATAATTCAACTTTGTTTCACACAAGAAGACACAATAAAGTATTCCAGCTTACTTCACATAAATGTGGTGTAGTCCTGCAAATCCAGTTACTGAATGAAGAAAGTAGAACTCTACTTTTAAAAATTTGTTATTAAACAGAGAAAACAGTATTGCAAGTGAATAGGGAAAGAAAATAATGTATTTGTATATATAGGCTGATGTCATGGAAAAAACTCTAACTTTATTTATTGTTGTAAATCTTTATTTTATATATTTTGTCACTGTCTTTACTGTAATCCAGTTCCTTATTTTAATACAAGTTATGATTACCTGATTTTTACTCCTGATATAAATAATTGTTGCAAATATTTATTTTTTATATATTTTATCAGTGCCTTTACTGTAATACAATTTGTTGCTTCCACTTTATGTACATGTTTTTATCTCAGGAGCTTTTCTCCACAGGCGTCTGCTGATAAAGTGGCTTGCATGGCCTACTCAAAATATTCTGGTAAGCAAACACAGTAAATAAGTAACATAAATACATTTGCCACACCTTAATGTAGATGACAGAAGCCTCATGATTGATGAAGATGAATCACCAAAACACTGTGATCAGAAAATCTTGATTTAATGTTCTTCACAAGCAGAAGGTGGCGCATGGTACCAAGCTGACTGGCTGCAGTCCCTTCAAATGAAAAGTGTTTGTAATTTTTTTCCTTTTTATTTTTCTTAAACAGTTAGTTAATTTCCACACTGTCAGAACTCTCTCATCAGTATAATGAGCATGACCAGAATTATGAATAGTGCCAAAAAGTAAAGAAGTTGCCTTAATTGTCTGGGCTATTTTTTAAGATAATCAAACTGTAAACATCACTGTTAAGTAGTCTGTGTAAACAGAGGTAAGAAAGGCATAGTACGGAATTTCAATGAATAACTGAAATAGAAGTTACAGAGAGCATGGATTTGTCACAAAGCAGGGCTGGAGGACATATGATCATCATGCCACAAACCATATACCTAAGTGTAGAATGCAGACAGTGCTAATAAATTGCATTAAAACTTTAACATCCTGAGACTAAAAGGGAGAGTATTCATTTGGGGGGGACAATAAAGGGTGCAAGTTTAGAATAGTCAGAAGAATGGATGCTTTACCTTGCCTGAAGGAGTCGAATGTGCACGTAATTATGGAGCGAGATACTGACACTGCAACATGAATTACAGGTGATGACCGGTGATGCACAGTATTGCTTTATTTCAACATGTTTAAGGTAGATGTGAAAGTTGGAAAAGGTAAGGGGTGGTAATATTTGTCCATGAAAAGAATTTATTTCAGTCCAGTGAAAAACATTCCGTTAAAAATCAAGTCTAGAGCAAATAAAATCAATTGATTTCCTATCTGAAATAGTATGTTATTTCTTTTGGGGGAGAACTCCCCCATACTCCTTTATCCCTTGTATGCCTGAAGTTAAGGTAATAAATGTGGAGGAAATGATTCCATATTTCAAGGCCTAAACCACTGACTGCTGCTATCTCCTTTGAAAAAAATTGACTAAGTAGTATTATCTGGGTATTTGGTTATTGTAAAGATGATAAGAGCCCCCCCCCCCCCCACCAAGTGAGGATGAGGAGAAGAATGATGAGCAGGAAGATGCTGGCCTTCAGTCTGAGGTGGAGGATGTGACCCCCTCCCTACCTTTGGTGAACACTTACAGTACACAGACCAGTAGATTTTAGAAGGAGGGGAGGAGTGACTTATTTAGTGACATCATTAACTTGACCAAAAAGATGAAGAGCTACAGTGATGAGGAAACTGAATTCATATGCAGAGTTAAGTAAAGATCTGGTGCTGTCTTCTTCATTCCTCCTCATGACAGGATCTTGGATGCAGCCCTCAGATCCAGCTCGGCCACATTCTCCAGACTTGGATCTGACTGTCGAGCTACTCCCTCTTACCCTTAATGCATGACACTCACCAAGCAGCTCAGATTTCGTTTGCCACTTCAGCGTCCGGACGCGTATCTCTGTGCTCTCGAGCTGTGGTCGTTTTCATTGTATTTTCAATGCTAGTGTTTATTGTTATCTTTCATGGGTTCTGTAATCGATCTTCTCCGTCATCCTATTTAGTTCCTTTTCTTGTTTGCATCTGTGGTAGCATTTTTTTTCTTCAACCTTTCTTTTCTTCCTGTTGTAAAAAAAAAAAAAAAGGTTTTAGATTAGGTAGTTAAAGTTCTCATAGTTTCTTTTAGTTAAAGTTAAAAGTTTCAGTCAGAGTGTCTTATAGCTCTTAGCTTTCTCTTGCCTTAAAGTGTCTGTTGGCTTTTGGTGAGCTTTGATACAGTTCCATTATTATCATGTCTGACAAATCCTCCCTGGGGTACAAGTGTTGCACTTCTTGTGGGCATAAAATCCCCAATCAGGATGCCCACAAGAAATGCATGTATTGTTTAGGTGTGGATCACCTAAAAACTGATTGCGTGGTTTGTGCTTCTTTCAATCTGTGAGCACTCATGGACAGGTATAATAAATTAATCTTAAGGGGTCTTCTTCCATCTTCAGCACCTGAGGCTCAGACCCCTTCTTTGGCTTCAGCTTCTTCTTCTTCCTCTGCTAGAGAAACAAAAAAGAGGTCTCTCCCTGCCTTCCCAAGAGAGGCTCTGGAACCGAAGGCCAAAAGTAAGAAAACTTCGGATTCGACCCCCTCACATCCAGAGAAAGTGCCTGCCCCATCAGATCCACTAGCATTCCTAGATCCAGGGGAAATCATAACTTTGTCACCTCCTTCATCATCATCGGCTCTGGTGATGGATCCATTGGCTCTGGATCTGAGAGCTCGGAGCAAGTCTCCTACCATTTCAGTTAAGTCCAACCATTCCCAACCTCCCTTGTCAGCTTCTTCCAGATCCTGTAGAAGCTGGTCTGAGGCAGACATGGACAGGATGATGAGGAGATGCCTCATGGCCCAGATCCAGATGGTGGCAGTGTCAGCTCCATCCCCTATTGGATCAGTGAGCTACCTGGGCCATACATCAGGACTCCTTCTCCAATCTGACCCTCAGCTTCGGACTTGCTGGTTTTGGGACTCTCATGTGGGTCAGGTTCAGTGCAGGGGAAGCTTCCTTCCTTGATACTGATGATACCATTGATCAGCCCTGTTCCTATTCCGTTGGAACAGAGCAGATCCTGGAGCCGAGATGTCAGTGCCAGGTCTGGGGGAGTGGGATCAGCTCCATCTTTATTGGATCCATCTCTTCCATTAGGTGCCTTGGCCTTGACAGTTCGGGTCCTATCCCTGCTGGCGGCCACTGATATGGTACGAGTCCTAACCTCTTTCCCCTAGTGGCTTTGGCTTCAGGGGAGATGTAGAGGGCCTCTCCTAGTCCATCAACTTTTCAGGTAGTGGAGAGGGTTTTCTCCCGAGTTAGAGAAGCATCACCACATGTCCCGCAATCCACCCCTTTACCCCCTGCGGGTCAGGGCCTTGAACCCATTTGTTCTGTCCTGAGTCAACCCATCCTGAACAGCCTCCAGGACCACCCTGCCCAGGAGGGATCTCCTTCTCCCAATATTTCTCCAGAGTACCCCGGTGAGGAAGTCCCCCAGAAGAAGACATACAAAAGGAGACACATTAACTCACCAATGGAGTCATTAACTGAAGACATTGACTTCGATGAGGGGGAAGGATCCCCTGATCCCTACCTGAGGACATCCCCTTCAGAGACATTCTGGAAATCTTGAAGCAGAAAGGTGGGTGGTTTGCCCAACCTCCTTCTTCTGAGAAGTCAGTGCTCTTGAAGACATTCAGGGCAGGCCCATCTACATCCTGGGTGACCCCCACCCCCGTCAGACGACTTCATTGACTTGGTTTACTGCCAGGAATGGAAGGAACTAGACATCAAGCCCATTCCCAAGCACCATGATAGGTTTCTGGTTCCAGCAGCAGACAGAAAACAATGGAGTAACAGTCCCATAGTTGATGCCATTGTGGTGCTGGCAGCCACTAAAAAAAGAACTGGCAGAGGAGCCTGCCAGTGTCCATCCACCTAACAAGGAGTCTAGAGCATTGGACAGGATTGGAAAGCTTGTTTGTGCCTCAGCCAGTTTCATGCTGAGGTCATTAAATTACCTAGCTCATTTTACCCAGCTGCAGAGAGATCTGATCAAGGAGCTTTTGAGATTCTTTCTCTGAGTCCATGCCTGAGGAGGAATTTAAGAAACTTTCTTCCAAGCTGGCCACTGTATCATCCGTCGCCAATTTCTCAATTAGGCTAATTTCTCAAGCTACCAGTTCAGGACTATCCCTAAGGAGGCATGCCTGGATGAGGCAGTGTGATTTTGCAGCACCCTTTAAGGCATCCTTTGTGAATGCCCCTATGATGGCTCTTCAATGTTTGGGCCATTGGTTAGAGATACACTCCCCCACAGCAAAAAGGATGGGAAGACCCTTTCTGCTGTAGGAATCAAAGTTTCTATGCCTCAGAGATCCTTCTCCAGGAACCAATGTGAAGGCAAGAAAATGTGTTTTTTGTAAATCCCAAGGATCTTTCCAAGACCCACCCAGGAAACCCTTCTCTCGAGGCAGAGGGTTTAGTGGTAGGCATCACCCTAGAGGCAGAGGGGATCCGCAAAACCAGTGCTTCAGAGACATTTTCTGACAAGCCCTATCAGCACTCCTGAAGTGTTGCCCAACTGTCCATCTCTGGAGGCAATCAGTGGTCAACTTAATTTACATTCAGAAGCCTGGACCCACTTGACTCAAAATTCCTGGGTGCTGAGCATAATATCCAGAGGCTACTACATTCCCTTTTTCCTCCCCCTCCAAACATCAACAAGAAACTCTCTGACATGCCACCCAGTTAGAGGGAGCAGGCAGTACAAGAGATTCCAAAACTGCTGCAAAAAAGAGTTATCCAAGAGGTCCTGAATGAACAAAGAGTATTCAGAATCTACTCCTGCTTCTTTTTGGTGCTGAAAAAAGAAAGGGGACCTAAGACCCATTCTGGATCTGAGCAAGTTGAATTGTTATGTAAAGAAGTCGATGTTCAGAATGGTGACATTTCATTCTATTCTGCCACTGTTAAGAGGGATAATTGGATGTGCTCTACAGTTTTCAAGGATGCATACTATCACATCAAAATAGACATGCCGTCCAGGACATACCTGTGCTTTAGCCTGGAAGTCAATCATTTTCAGTTCAGGGCACTGCCCTTTGGAATCACCACAGCCCACCAGGTGTTCACCAAATGTATAGCAGTTGTAGCAGCTCACATGCGACTCAAAGAATTCCAGGTGTTTCCATACTTAGACAATTGGCTCCTTACCACCCTCATGAGGCATCAGTTCATTCAAGCCAGAGATTGCTTAATCCAAGTTTCATACTCCCTGGGCATCACTGTAAACCTAAACAAATCCAGTCTGACTCCTATGCAGAAGCTAGAATTCATAGGAACGCAGCTGAAAATGTGGGATTAAATATCTTCTCTTCCCTTGCATCGCATAACAACACTGAGGAATCAAGTCCGGGAATTGTTACCCCACCAGTCCCCCCCTGCATGGTTAGTCTTACAAGCCCTAGGATCCATGTCAGCAGCAGTTCTGTTAGTCCTTCTAGCAAGTTCTGTTATGCGGATTCTTCACTGAACATTGGCTTTCACTTTCATTTACTCACAGAAGGGGCTAGAACTACCTCAACCTCCTAGGGCATATTCCAAAAGGGCTATGGCTACTACTTTTGCCTTCTCATCTAGAACCTCCATTGATGATATTTGTGCAGCAGCTACATGATCTAACAGTCACATCTTTGTAGCACACTATAAGTTCGATATTATTTCTGGAAGCAGGGCTTCCTTTGGCTTGATATTGCTCCAGCATATCCTTTCATGAGGCCCACCAAGGCATCACTTATCTAGGGACTCTGACCCTATCGTGAGGAGGAATAAAGAAGACAACATCAGATTAGAAAGTTATATCTTACCATAACTTGGCATCTGTGTTGTTCATCTTCATTCCTCCTCATTTTCCACCCAGCCAACCCCCGGTTTCATTCTTCTAGGGGATTGTGTAACATGGCGGGACTCCTAGGTCTCATGTCTGAGCCTCATCTGCTGTTATTCTTTTGCTGTCCAAGTTATGGATGTATGGAATCAGCAAACTTGATCTGAGGTGCTTGGGTGGGTGTAGTGCATTATGGGTAAGAGGGAGGAGCTCAAAAGTTGGATCCAAGTCTGGAGAATGTAGCCGAGCCAGATCCGAGGGCCAGACCCAAGACCCTATCATGAGGAGGAATGAAGATAGGCAACACAGATGCCAAATTAAGTAAAACATAACTTTCTATTTTTGACATTGGTCTCATACTTCATAGTAGGCAGGCGGGAAAGATATGAGTTGTGACAATAGGACTGTGGTTGGTAAGGTAGACAGGGTACTTGTTTGCTGATAGTAGACAGAGGATAGCAGTGAAGAACAAACAAGAGCAAGAGAGAGAGAGAGAAAGAGAGAAAAACTAGTGAAATGCCCCATATTTATCTTATATTTGGTCTGAGGGATGAAGGCTTCAGTGTCAGTACTAAGACCGAGGGTATTACTTTATTAAACTTGTGGGTGTCCACCTCATGTTGACCTAGTATGTAATTAATGGAGTGTATAAGAATGATGTTGAGGAGTCAGTGCAGAAATACAAAGCTCTGCACTTTGTTTGAAGGGGATAGATCTAAGGGATGGTATTGTTTGTTTGGATGATTGTCCTTAGTGCAGATGAAGGATAAAACAAATCATCCCGCTCTTGTCATACCAGACTGTATTAGGCTGTGCTGGCACATTAAAAGGCTATTTGTAATAGTCAATAGAATGCTGAGGAATTTGCATCACTTTACATTAAAGCCTCTATGCACACCTTTGGCTCTGAGGCCATTTATTCAAATGTTTGCTTTCATAATTGGCAGCAGATGGTACTTGTTGCACATTCATGTAGTTGTGATTTTTCCTTGCTGTGGAAAAAAGAGGGTCAATGATTTAAGCATAAAATTTGTATTGCCTTTGCTCTAAGGCAATGGTGACCACAGTTAGTAAATAAGATGAATGTGGTGGCATGAGGGAGGTGTGGGAATCATAGGCCCTCTCAAAAGTAGCCTGATTTGTAGACGTGTGTTTTTAAAAATGTGCTTGTAGCTGTGTCAGAATTCAGAGGTTCACATCTGCAGTCTCATGAAGCTGTATTTTAAGATCCATAATTGCGATATAGTATGTCCATGCATGGATGTGGTGTCTACACTGTGGTCCATGCATGGATGCGGTGTCTACACTGTGGTCCATGCATGGATGCGGTGTCTACACTGTGGTCCATGCATGGATGCGGTGTCTACACTGTGGTCCATGCATGGATGTGGTGTCTATACTGTGGACTCTAGAAATGGAGCTGTCATCTTCATGCTATACAGGACACTGATGAGGACCATCTGAAATAATGTGTTCAGTTATGGATCCTATATTAGAAGACAGACTTAAGGCTTTTTGAGTATGTACAATAGAAAGATTCACAGCAACCAAAGATGGTAAGGGGAATAGGAGGGCAAGATGTAAGAGAAGAGATTATGAATTTACACACTTGAGAAGAGACAGAAGAAATATGATGTGGCTGCATCACATAAGTGAGGATGAAGCAGGTTGTGGCACAGTACTGCCAAGAAAGGATGAGGGAAATGCAGGAGCTTGAGTGACGTGGCATTTAAGGCTGATTTCAGACATGGAAAGGATAATTCACTGGGGATGGTGAAGTGTAACTTTTCAGGGATTTGAAGTTGTTTGGGATAGGTGCAGAACATTTTGGAAAAGGAGGTGGGAGCAGCATGGCACTAATTGCATCATTCTGGTGAATATGGACCAAAAGTCATCTCTCCATCTTCATTTGTTCGTATTGTCATGCATTGTTAAGGAGTGTATATTGCAGAACAGAGGATATGTGCATAATATAGGTAGTGCAGAATTAGGAAAGATGTACTATAGGAAATGAGGTAGTTACCTGTGAGACACAGAACTTGTCTTACTTTGACAGTTCAGCATAAGTGAGTATAGTTTCTACACTGAGTTTCTCCTTTGTAAAACATCTCAGTAACTATGGCTACACCACCTCTATCTTAGCCCAAGAAAAAGGAACCATATACCCATATATGTGTTAAGATCTCCACTTGCTGCCACTATACCTTGTTTTGTGATGTTTGTACTCTTCATATTTATTCAGTCAGAGGAAAGTGTCTATATTCATTGGCTAACTTAAAAAAGGCACAATCCTGGCAAATGAAGAGCATGACCAGGTGGACCTGAAAGAGAGAAAAAAGTAAATAAATAACTGGTTATGCATTTACAAGATGCCCCCACTTGTCTTTTGTTTATCACAGCCACTATTTGGAGTTTGCAGCCTTCCTTACAGAAACTGAGTCAGGACATAAGAGCTGAAAGGAGCAACTGCAAAAGGATTATCCAGTGTCATCTTTCCAAGGACAACAGTTGTGAATCAGGCACATACAAGACAAGGAATCAGGCTTATAGGCCCAAGATACGTAGGCCTAAATCCTTCTCAGAATGCATCAATGCATGTCAACTTCTACCTCCTGGTTGGCAGCTTCATATTTATGTGGATTGGCTTCTTAGCCTTAATCCTTCTGATTCTGTGACCTGCATAATATGGCACAGAACACAGGCTTTTTCTGTATTTGTTTACTGGGAAAGTCTGACTGGACACAGGTCCATTTTCACTGGAGGCCCAGGGAGAAAAGCTCCACAATACAATACAGTACATAAGAGAGAAAAAAATATAGAGCATACTTATAGCAAACATGCACAATATGTTAAGAGATTAACAATTATAGTAGACAATCATTGCGGTACATAACTTAAAACAGCATTTGTATTATTTTTACAGATATGTTTTGTCAAGTAAATATCAACAGGTTCACAAGCTTTCAGGGGAACTGTTTTATACTTAGCTATACACAGAAACATTCTCTTAGTTTGGGTTAGCCTGGTGAGTGGCAAGAACATAGCCAGTCACTTAAATAGTGGGTTTTCAGAAGTTTTTTGAAATGAATAAAGGATGTGGTAGAAGTTATTTGGATTGGTAGTTGTGAAAAACTCTGTGCTAAAACTACAGCTCACACATATATACACTACACTCCGTATGGGATTCATTTGGTGGTGGATGAGGGCACGAGCAGTGAAATGGAAAAATAATTTCTTCACCAATTGTCAGCACATATTGGCGTCCCACATCTATACTAGGCCCCATACTTTTTAACATATTCATCGATAACCTCTACATTGCTACAAGGAAATCAACCTAATTTAATATGTTGATAAATTGACACCAATCTGCTCTACCAAGTCACATTCTAAACTCCAAGAGCTTACACAACAATCCTTCTTATCGATTAAAACATTGCTAAATAATTCACAACTATTTTTAAACCCTAAGAAATTCTTCACCCCAAAACACATCACTACCAAAACCACACTGATCACTATCGGCACTGGCAAGAACATCATGATAAAACAAGTAAACCACACAAAATAGTAATGATGCATGGTGTTTGAATTTCAACTAGTCATCTATGATGACACCCAGATGACTAACTCACATTTGATCACCACATATCATGCATGGGTAAAACTTCTTCTTCTTTCGGCTTTTTCCGGTTAGGGGTCACCACAGCAGATCACCTGTCCGCTCATGATAGGCAGTGGAGTTTTACGGTGTCGAGTTGCCACTCCGGTGCCCAACCTTCTACAGAAGGCACACACATGCACACACTCACACCTAGGGCCAATTTAGAGTGTCCAATCCACCTACAGCATGTCTTTGGGATGTGAGAGGAAACCGGAGCACCCGGAGGAAGCCCACGCGACCACTGGGAGGACATGCAGACTCCGCACAGAAGACACCCCTGCTGAGGATTGAACCGGAGAACCTCTTGCTGTGAGGCAGCAAAGCTATCCACTGCACTACCGTGGCCGCCCATGCATGGGTAAAACAAAATTACCAAAACCTGGGTATATTTTGCAGAGTGAAACCTACCTCACTGACATAGATGTATAGACTCTACTTTCTTACTCTAATCTCTCCTTTATGCTGCCCAAATCTTCACTGACCTTCAACCTTACTATCATACCTCTCAACCTGGAAACATCAAAAATTTGGACAAGGCCTATGAAAAATAGGTACAAATCTGTATGCTGATTAACATCTAATTTGCATACATAATTACATAACCACACCCACTCCAATGGGAATTGTGGGATACCAACTTTCAAACGCAAACTGAAGAACAGACAACCAAAATATGGCACCAGAGTCCCCCTGCAGCCATTCCAATGTCCCATTAACTAGCTATTTCACCCCATTTGCCATAAACACTAATGTGAGCATACTGCTTTACTTCTACAATGATTATTTGGATTTTGTTTTTTACATTTTACAGCACAACAATGCACACACACTAATAGACATCTGGTAAACAAAGCAATACTGGCTCACAGTGAAAATAGACTTGGCATTAAAACCTCTCTGCCCTTGAAACTCACGTTCATTGAAACAACATTGAAACCCACACCACATCCAAAGAAAATGCATCTGGCCTGTGGTGGATAAAGATTACCTTTGGGCTGTTTTCAAATCATTGGCCCCTTGCACACAAAACAAGAAACATGCATGTGTTGTTTTCTTTGATACATCTTCCTGACTTTATTATTCCTTGTATAATACAACACACTTGTTAGACAGAGCCATTTTAAATTTATTGCTTGAAGTTGCATTTTTCCAGTAGGCTGTACTGCAGGCAATGAAACAAAATGCATGAACCAATAATGACAAAACTGCCCAATTCAGAACATTTCCATCATAAAAGTCTACTTCCACATCCACACTATAAATAGAATGACAGTAGTGTAAGGTATTGGAATCTTGCACAGTTTCTCATTTTTTTTTTTGGGGGGGGGCAAAAGGTCAAAAACTAGGGACACATTTTAAACATTGCTTGTATAATTCTGTAAAGTTGCTAAAATAAAATGTTGTGTTACCACCATGCCTTACACTGGCAAGTTTTGAACCCAGGACCGTATGCACTACAATCAGAGCAACATACCACTATGCCAAATCAGCAACTTCCTGAAAAATAGGAAGACTGAAACTTAATGGCTATTATTTAGTGAATTCATGTCTCACTTCTCACCATAGCTCTCAATCTCTCAGCACAAAAAAACTGGACAAACAAAGCCAATAATGGGGGAATACAAATTCAGTTCTCACTTCTCTCCATAGCTCTCAACTGTTAGCACAAATAAACCTAGACAAAGCTCACAAGTGGTGGTTGCTAGGGACTTACCAGGAAGACATTTTAAACATTGCTTTTGTATAATTTTGTAAAGTTGCTAGAATAAAATGTGTTACCACTATGTATTAAACAATAAATACAACAAACTTCTAACACATAAAACTAGTTTAGCATTAGAAAAACTAAAAATGAATACCTTGGCCACTTCTCCCAAATATCTACATAATTTATCCACAAGAATCAGAATACAATCAAAAGCTAATAGTATTAAAAGTATCTTCCATGAAAAGAAAGGGAAAAATATCTCAGATATAGGCGACATTATTGATGCCTATAGAAATCACTATATGGAACATTTCCAAAAAGAAAATATACATATTGATTAATTAAATCTAGATGAAAATGTTCTAATATAAATAAAACAGAAAAATGTAAACTAGATCTGCAAGCACCCATATCCTACAAAGAAATTGCACATACAATAAAAGAGGGTAAAGATAATAAAGCTCCAGGTATAGATGGCATAATTATGGAAATATATAAACTTTTTCCTTCAAAGATACTATCCCTTTTCCATAAAGCTCTATTAAAAATTCAGTCACAAGCTTTAATACCACCCTCTTGAAGATATTCCTTAATCACACCAATCTTAAAGGAAAACAAATCCCCAAACCTCTGTACATCATATAGACCTATATCATTATTAAATAATGACTATAAGATATTTATGACAATATTAACTAACAGAATGAAATTACCACTATCCAAAACAATAAGTAATGATCAAACTGGATTTATATATCATAGACACACACTTGACAATATTAAAAGGATATTTTCTCATAGATTATGTTAATAAAAAAAGAAACACTCACAATTGGCTTAGATTTAGAGAAAGCCTTTGATTCCCTAAATTGGGACTATTTATTCAAAATCCTAATGCTATTTGAATTTCCCACATCCTTTGTTTATCTTCTAAAGAATAAGAATATCAAATAATTTAGTGCATGTCAAGTTAGGTCCTTTTACCTCTGAATCTGTACATATAACAAAAGGCACTAAACAAGGATGTCCCATTTCACCAATAGAATTTGCTCTGGCTATTGAAATATTGGCAGTTTCAATTCATAACAATATAAAAATCAAAGGAATAGATGTTTATGAACTATACAATTCTAAAGTAATGCTATTTATTGATTACATATTACTAACATTATCTAATACAAAAGCGACATTAGAAGAATTAGATATATTAATTGACAAATGTCACATGACTTCAGGACTCCATTTTAATAAATCAAAATCAAAATTTTTATTTTTAAATAAAAAAAAGAACTGCAGACTAAGGGGGATCAGATCATAGGAAAACAAGAATCTACCTTAAAATATCTAGGAATTGAGTTACACAAGAAGAAGAATGAATTAGTCTCAAAAAGCTACAATAAAATCATCAATACAATTAAAATCTTTGTGGAAAAATTGAACAAAATAATATTAACATTTGAAGATAGACTACAGTTAATAAAACTGGTTCTACTGCCCAAGATCCTATATATAGCCTTGGCAATACAACTGTTACCAGAAAGGAATATACTTAAAGAAATAAATTCATGCCTAATAAAATGTTTATGGTTTCCCACAAGAAACAGAATAGCTTTAATACATCATATCAGACCATGGAAACATGGAGGATTAAACTTTCCTGATATAGAAACATATATAAAAGCATCAATATCTAAAACAATCTGACTGGATAAGTCCAAATTACTCTGCAAATTGGAAAGAATTACTAACTGTAATATCAATAAATTAATTTGATTTACAAAAAACAAAATCAAATAACAGATAAATACAATTTGTCATGACACATATTATTTATTAGTATGCAATATAACATAACTAAACCCACTAAAACTCATATGATTAATTAGTACATTGACTCATTTAGGAAAATTATTAATGCAAATATAGATGTAAACATCTGGTTTGATCTTTTAACACCATTTATAATCACAAAGAACTTTCCACATACAATATGTAGAGAAATTATTAATTCCTGGAAACAGAAAGGATTTGTTTATTGGCTCCAGTGTATCAAGACCTAAAAGTTTTAGATATGCAAGTAATAAAATCAGCATACAAAATTCCACAACAGGACTGGCTAACTTTACATAGTATTCTGTCATATTCACAAGATTTAAGTAGAATAATAAACAATTCTTCATTTAAAGAAATACCTAAATTTACAAAATACATATATGAAATCATATATAATGACTTTGACAGTGGGAAACAGTATTTCAAAATGTTACATAATACTGATAAACTATAAAACAACACCCAAAACCTCATATTGGAAATATATAACAAAAGGATACTCAATACAGTTAACTGAAGATATTAAAACAAATTATCGATAACATATACATTCTTTACAAAATACTGGAAAGTATTTAATTGGAAATGCCTGCACAGAGCATTCTTAACCCCAGACAGAATCAGTAAAATTAGTTTTTCCATAAAAGGAATATGTTGGAGATGTGAGCAAGTACACAATGCAGATTGGAACCACATTTTCTTTGTGTTAAAATTAAGCCATTTTTGGAATGGCATTGATAACTTTCTACAAGCTCTGTTTAATGAATCATTTTATTTCACTAAAGCTCTTGTATTATCAAATGGGAATGAAGGTCCTCATTTGAATAGGTCAAACATGTATCTAGTATGGACTATACTTGCAATTTCAAGGAAGTGTATAACAAGAAGATGGAATACAAACACAATATCCACTTTGGAAGACTTCTACTGCCTACTGAAGACCACAGCATTATTGGAAATTAAAATTAAAGAACTAATAATTTAAACAAAGCAATTTATCAGCAACCCTTGGGGAAAAGTCTTATCGTTGATTGACACTATATAATAATTGATCAGACAATCTTTTAATGGATTGGACATACTTATAAAGTAACTATATACATTAAGATATGTTATACTGTCAGGCTAATGCAAATAGTGTACATAGTTATTTAAGATGTTATGTATAAATGCTACATTAAAATGTATTTGAAAAATAAAAATAATTTTTTGAGAAGGTGGAATCTGAGGTCATCCTGTATCAGTCTCAGCAAATGCCTTTTATTCCTTGAAAGCAGAGAGCCAAAACCAATGCCTGATTTCAATGTTAAAATGCACATCAGATGTGATTTATTTCATGAAAGTGAAGGAGTTCTAAAAAACATGCCAGATATTCTTCTGCTTTGCTGCACGTAGGGAAACTAGTAATCAAGCAAGGTCTTCCCAAGTCCCTCACTAAGGACTTTATAAGATTTGCATTTGAATTGCTTGCCGACGACTTGTTATTGTGGTCAAGGATTAGGGGCACTGTTCTATATATGACTGTGACATAAAATGATAATCATGACAAGGTGTAGCAAAAAAAATTATAACTTTTTAATAAAAAATTTTTCTGCACTTTTATACCACCATCATTAACATCATCATCATCATCAGTATTAACGGAGACATTAGTGCTTCTTCTACCTTTTCTGCCTGGTACTGATATTTGCCTCATGGCTACTTGGCGGTCAGTGCTTAGACTTTCCGAACCAACTTACATTCAGTGATTAGAGCTCTCTTTGGCAGAGTTGTCCTACGGTAAAACATTACACTTCTTAGACATGTCTGACTCCATTTTGGTGTTTGTCTTTTTGGACTGCATCCTTTTATTTATTTATTTATTTATTTATTTAACATTTGATAATGAGGAAAGTCCAACTTGGAATGAAGCCAATTTTCAGCGGAGGCCCGGGGAGAAATGCTCCAGAAACATGACTTTGTGATGTGGGAGGAAACCGGAGTACCCAGAGAAAACCCACCCGAACGCAGCGAGGACATGTAAACTCCACACAGAAGGCACCCCAGCTGAGAATCAAACCAGAGAACCTCTTGCTGTGAAGTGACAATGCTACCGCTGCACCATTGTGCCGTCCTTTTTCTTACTACCATGCACTACAAGATTACAGATATGCCTGTCCCTTCCTAGGTCTCTGTACTTCATGTGAATAGTAGATCTCATGTGTAGTACCCGGGAATAAGATATATTTGTATTTCTTTATAGGAGGTCATCATGGACTGATTAAGGGAAGGAAATGGGGATACTAATAGAGAGAACACAGGTTAACCCAGGCACAGAGGATGCCAACACAGAACAAGCTGAAGTGTGGATTCTGAAAATATAGGTACTTTGCATTGTTATTCTCCACGTGGAAAGTAATTATAGAAGATAGAGCCACTTGTATTTATGGCCTTCTGAAAGAGCAAGCTTCAGATATCTACTGATACAGTAAAAGTGGATATACATGTACCTGCAAGGAAAGATACACTGTTGAACACATGGCAATTGTCTGAAAGTAAAATAACAGATTCTCTTCTAGGAAACGTACAGTGCAGGCAACATATCCTGTATCTGATAGGCTGTAGGGCAGTAATGGAAGAACATAGTATGCACTGGGTAAATGCTGTGCTGAACATGATATATGATATATTACAGCTGTAGGGAAGGTACAAGTCAGATGCTGTTGGCAGCGTTTGTCATGTGAGGGAATTAACTGGTATGGATTGGGACATGATGCATGTGTTGATGCACAAGCAAAGTATAAATCTGTCACAGGTAAAAAAATGGATTTGAGGCAGATATTCTAGGAAAAATGAAAAATTTGTCATGTAGCAGGTTCAGGGTAAGATATAGTGTGTGCTAACAGTGTGTAACTTGTAAAAGTAGACTGAACATGTGGCATATGCTTGAGCAGAATGTATAACGTAGACAGTGCTGAGTAAATGATACTGTGCAGAATATATAGTATGTACTGTGAGATGGGGAAAGAATTTAAATATGCATTAAGGACTGGGATACGGCACAATTATACAGCAGATATCGTTTTCATAACCTATTCATTTACACCAATGTAATAAATAAGTTCATAGGTCAATGCTAAGCATTTGTTCCAGGGGACCATTAGTAGACTAGTCACACTACCCCATATCTAAGGTACCCATTTATGTGACTAATTTATATCTAGTTTCAAACCCTTTCAATGAGGGCTTGAGAGACCACACCCATGGTGTATTTTCGACTGCCCATCCATTCATCTGAGTTGTGCTTAGAGGGACAGGGAGTTATTTTGCTTTATAACCAAAGGAGGTCCAAAAAGATAGATTCTCTAGCATATCTATCTATACATAAATATATATATATATATATATATATATATATATATATATCTAGGTCTGCGTCTTCTTACCGAAAATACGTTTCTTCGAACATCAGTTAATCGAGCGCAGTTTGTGAAATATTCAATATTCCAAAGTCTGAGTTTGCCAAATCACATTTTGGCAAAGTGATTAATGTGAAGCCGGTAGTGTGAGATGTGCAAGTCTACAATGCTTATGTACCTTCTCGTCCACTGTACCAGCTCTGTGACATGGGGGATATCTATTTAATGTTTGCAGGTTAGAACATACGGAAAATTATTTCACAGCATCATAGCATTTAAATGGAGATTGCAATACAGTTAAAATTGTGAAATCCACCATTGTTGTTACTGTAGTCCGATCCTGGAGTTTTCGGTGGTTTGTGCTTTCGGTAAGAAGAAGTAGACCCAAAAAAAATATATATAATATATATATATATATATATATATATATATATATATATATATATATATATATATATATATATATATATATACACACACACACACACACACACACACACACACACACACACACATCTCTCTCTCTCTCTCTCTGTATATATATATATATATATATATATATATATATATATATATATCTGTCTCCCCAGCAGGTCCTGTTTATGACTTGGTAAAATTTAAGATCTCTTAAACCTGTGCTGACAGTTGTAGTTTTACAGTTGTAGTTTTGCAGATGTGTAGGAGATCACATAGGAATGGATCATTTGATTTTTTGTGTTAGACAGAGGTCATCTGTCAAAATTAAAACAAACTGCTTTAGTTAATAGGCATCAACTGAAGTAATCTTTAAATGCAAAACAAAGCCCAACACACTCCCTAAACATAAGTACCTCTGAAGTCACCAGAAATACTTTGGCTCTCTGTTTTGGTCTATTGGCATTGAATTCATGAACTTTGTTGAGATATTACTCATTCTAGTGTACAAATATTCGTATGATGTATGTGGCTGCAGGACATTATCTAAATCCTGTCTGAAGTATATGGCAGGTTTAGAGTAAGCCATGAATCAAGTAGTGTCTGGTTATGTAGTTCTTACAGAGTAAAATACGAGTCATATACAAGTCGTACGTGTAAAGTTGGACACAGGTAATTACAGTGTATGTAACATGGCTAATTCAGTGCAGAACATGGGGCAAATAATGAGACATGGCAGATAGGGGGTAGGAAATGAGTCTGGTAGTATCTAAGATGTTAGTTTTTACAGAGTAGAATAAGTATTTGATACATATGGCAGGTGTAGGTGAGACTTAATTAATTTGCAGTGTATGTAAAAGGGCAAGTGCAATGTCGAGCATGGCTCAGATATAGTATGTGACATTTGGGAGATGCATAGTAGAATATGGGTCAGATACTATGCACAGTCTGTGACAGATACTTAATGGGACATTGGTGAAATGCTCAGGATTAGTATAGTACTCAGATCAGATGGTGCCTAGATGTATGGCAAGAACAACATGTGACATGTTCTTCTGTGGTTCTGCTTGACAGGGGCACAGGAAAATAATTTGCTTGGGTGGCGAAAGCCAGGGTACCTTTTTGGCTAGGCTTGTATAGGCCCTAGGGCCAATAGCCTAGTACCTACCTATGAACCTATGTCAGAAAACCATGTGAAGTCTCACTCATGCAGAACAAGTCAGGGATTATATACCATTTGGGGAACATAGCAGATATAGCAATGAGCAGGGCACAGTAAGTTATAGTGTAGGTATGTCACAGATCCAGAGTAGAACTTAAGTCGTGTACTATGTTGGACATATGACAAATATAAAGTTGGATGTTCTTTGTATGGCTCATTGTTTTGGTCATAACCTTTGAGATCTCTACCAGTGGATGAGGTCCAATATCTCTCTGGACTTCCAGAGCTTTGCACCCTTCCCTCAGACTAGGCTGATATCTGTCTCCCAGGAACATTGACATACACTGGATGTTAATACAGATGTCAGCCTGTGCCATCTTCAGTTCACATCATGCTGTATGAAAGTATTGGTCAGTTTAACTGTTCAGTTATCTAACATCTAAAGCCAAATACATAAGTACTTCATAAGTAAACTTTAATTATTTTCCTGATTATCATGGGGGGGGGGTGGTTCTTGTTACATATTGACTTGATGTACTAAGATGGTCTTACGTATCATTTGGCATAAAGATTTTCATTCCCAGTGTGTTTTTTTGTCTGGGACCTTTCCAAAATAGCCTAAATTTTTGAAGATCCTTTAACATAACACTTCTGGACTCCCAATCCCCTGCACACAGCAGGAAACCTGAGCAATCCCCTGCACACAGCAGGAAACCTGAGCAATCCCCTGCACACAGCAAGAAGCCTGACCAATCCCCTCACACAGCAGGATGCCTGACCAATCCCCTGCACACAGCAGGATGCCTGACCAATCCCCTCACACAGCAGGATGCCTGACCAATCCCCTACACAAAGTAGGAAACTGACCAATCTCCTGTACACAGAAGGAAGCCTGACCAGTTTTATAGAGTTCAGGAGCAGCACAATTACATATAAAAGACTCTGCAGCAAATATGGCAGTAATGTTTCTAGATGCTACCAAAGGATCTGCAGTGGTTTCAGTCCAGAATACTCTTCCCAATGAAAGAAAAAACAGGATCTTTGATTGACTTAGGAAGATTCTGTGTAATCCTGTCCTTTGGGGCTGTGAATTGTTATACACACATGATAAAATAACTGGCTAAAATTCTCCGCCAGTTGAAGGAAGTGATGGGAAAACCTCTTTGCAGGTAGGCAGACATGTCATTGAGTGTGAGCATAATGTTTTGGACACAGCATCCAGGGCTACAGCAATAGGCTAGTGATCAGGAGACTAGCCTAGCTGAGATTACAACCCCTGTCAGATGAAATAAATGCACAGGTTCTTAATATGCCAACAAAAAAACTGCTCTTCAGAACCCCATCTCATGAGGTATTTAAGAAGCAGAAGGAAAAAGGTAAAATAATAGTCAATAAAACAGTTATTCTACCTCCCAATACTCAGATATAATTTAAACTAATCCTTCAAACCTTGCCTCTTCCACTGCCATCAGATTATGGAGAATGAGGCAAAAGGCAAGACGACATTTCAGAAAAGAAAAAAGGATACGGAAATCTGAAAAGGAAGACTAGAACCTCGAATGGGGAGTTGTGATCATGTGCTGTCTGCTCTTCCTCACAGAAACCCAGCCCTGTCCTTAGACCACTCACAAGCTATGTCCAAATCTGGAGGTCTTTGAAACCTCTTTGCAAAATATTGGGAAACTGTCACAGAAGACAGATGAGTGCTGCAAATTGTGACTCAGGATGCAGACTACTGTCCCTGGCTGTCCCAAATTCCAAGGAATGCACATAACTGCCAGAGAGCAGACACATTTTGTGCACCCTCTGCTGAAAGGGAAGCCAACAAGCTGTGATAGAAAGAGTTCCTAGTTCACAAAAATGAAGGTATTTTACTCCTGGCATTTCTTAATGACAAAAAAAAAAAGATGGACCCCAGAAATGTATACTTGACTTTTCCATAATGAGCAGGTAACTAAAGGTTCTGAAGTTCAAAATACCTGCAATATAGGATCTCCTACTATTCCATTTCCCACAGGCCTTGATGGTTACTCTGGACCTAAAGGATGTGTACCTACCCATTCTGGTACACAGGGCCACAGGTGCTTTCCCTGATTTCAAACACTGGGATCCCATTACAATTTTCTTGCTTGCACTTTGATATAGCTGCTGCCTCCAGGGTGTTGACAAAATGTATGGTACCAGTCACAAACCATTGTAGGACAAAGGGCATCCATATTAATCCTTACCTAAATGACTGACTTATCCAGCCTCAGTCTCCGAAAGAGCTGGATAAGTCATTGACTTCCATCCTGACTTGCTTCTAAAGCCTGGGTTTTCTCTCTCTCTCTCTCTCTCTCTCTCTCTCTCTCTCTCTCTCTCTCTCTGTCAACCCAAGTCCAGCCTTTTCCCATGCAGGAAGTAGTCTTCCAAGGAGTTTTGTAGGCTACTGTTTGAACAGTAGGAATATCTCCCAAAGGACTTAGTAGACTTCATGACTCTCAGAAGGGACCACTTATCATCAAGGGAATTCCTAAGGATCCACGGCACATGACAGGCATTGACCAGCTTCAAGGTTCCTCTGGCAAGGTTACACATGAGGAAATTAGTGTTATCTCAGAAATGTGTATCAACAGCACAGCCAGTCCTTAAAAGAGGTATTCCTGTATAAAATACAACATCTCACTGTAGAGTCACCTTCTAATAAGGATCATGGGTGTCCCTTTCAGACAGAGATCATGGGTGTCCCTTTCAGACAGTTTGCTGAAACCATGACTAACTATGGATACCACAGATGTGGCCTGAGGAGTCCACCCAGTAAATATGAGCACTCAAGGCCCTTGGGACACCAGTATGATTGATCAACAGACATATCAGCATGTAGGACATAAAACCAGTGGTCCTGGCCCTAAGTGTTTTTAAACTACTCTGAAAAACAGGATTGCTGTCTCTCATCAGAGACAGTGCAACATACATACGGCAACACACCACTCAGCCAATCATTCTAGTTTTTGGGGATTCCATTGTAAGACATAGTGATGTCACCCTTACCAGGCTAAACAAGGAGAAGATGACAGTGAGCTGTAAGTCTGGAGCCATGATCTGCCAGATTACACATGCACTTAGGTCTTTAATCCACAATTACCAGTATGATATGGTTATAATCCATGTGGGCATAAATGATCTAAGGCATACATCACTGGACTATATGAAGAGAAACATAATGGAGCTCTCTGAATGAGTCCCAGGTGGGTATGAATCTAGCCTTGAGAAGTCTCCTACTTTGCCAGTGATGAAGCCACAGAACAAACAAAAAGTGACTTCAACAATTGGCTTAGTTTCAGGCATCACAACAAGGGGATCCAATATCTGTTAGCATGGAGAGACATGATCGACAAACCACAATGCTTTGCCAGAGATGATTTGTACTTGTCACCACTTGACTTCCGGATACTGGCAAAAATGTTATCTGTCCCCATAGTGCCTTTTTTTAGACCGTGCCAAATGGTGAAACCCTCCAACATAACAAAAATCACTCATGACTACCTAAAGGTACTGCTGCTCAGTGTTAGGAGTTTAAAAACTGCACTCTCTGGAAGCACACCTTACCCTGGAGAATGCAGACATATGTGCAGTCACAGGAACTTGGTTCAGTTCAGAACCATAGAAGGCACTCCGGCTATCAAATGCTACAATGCCTTTCATACATTTTGATCCCCCTCAACTCAGGATAAAACAAAGGTAGGTGGTGTCTCAGTGCTCATAAAGGACAAGTACACTGCTAGACTGGTCCAACAACATGACATACTTGAGCTGCTCTATGCCCAACTAACCACGGGTGCAACCCCCTTCCATATCTTTGCTATCTACAGCTCCCCTGACATGAGTCTGGAAAACCACACCTCCTACCTAAACCTACTGGAATCTCTTAATGTTTAGCCTAATGCCATACTTATGAGTGACTTCAACTACCCCTCCATAAACTGAGAGACTTATATGACCCGTAATTCACTTGTTCAGAGGGTTTTGGACTTCATCAATGCAAACACCCTGGAGCAACTAGTTAGCTCCCCAACTGGAGGTGCAGATATCCAAGGTCTAGTACTCATGAACATGGGGGGGTGCTGGTACTTCTCAGGCATTAACTTCTCCCTCATAAGATCTGATCACAAAATAATCTCCTTTAGTATTAAAACTGACCTAGAATCCCCATCAAACTCCAAACTTGTTAAGAACTTTGCTAAGGCCAATTACCTCAAACTAAGTGACAGCTAATTAAACTTTCAAGCCCCTCTGAACCCAGATGACACTGAGGCCTACTCTGAGTTATACATAAAAGCACTGTACAACCACATTCATAGCTGCATAGAGGAGGCAGTACCTGTCTGGTGGGACCCCTAGCTTAAATAGGCTATTTAACAAATGGAAAAAGAATCATATCCAGAACCAAGAAAGAACAAACAAAGCATTACAAAAAGACACTCACCAGTCTAAATAATCAAATTAGAGAGCTGGTCAAATCTGCCAAAGCAAACTATGAGGCAAAAATAGCCTCCCAGATGAAAGATAACCACAAGGATTTTTTAATTATGTTTGTAACCTCAGGGAAGTGCTCAGCAGTGTGCCAAGTTAATCATGAATGGCAACACTTACACCCACCCTAAAATTATAACAAACATAATGGTAGACAAGTTTAGTTCAAACCACTCATCACCTCCTACCACACCCGCAACCATCTCCCTACCAGTTGTTACAAGGGAATAGGTCCTTATTGCACTCGCTAAAGCCAGAAACACAGCCTCCATGTGTCCTGACAACATTCCAGGATGCTTCTTAAATAACTTAAAACATAATATATCAGAGTAACTAGAAATTCTCTTTAACTACAGCCTGTGACTGGCTTTTTCCCCAGAAGAATGAGGACTGCAACAGACATCCCTCTGCACAAGGAGACCTCATCTTCTGACCCAGGAACTACAGACCCATATGCTTGACCAGTCTTATCTGCAAGGCCATGGAAGGAATTATCATGGACCTGATTAATAACAGCATAGGCACTCTCCAAAAACTGGACCAGACCCAGTCTGGTTTTGTCAAAGGGATATCTTGCCTGCTCAATCTGGTGGACTTCTTCAAGAAAGTCACCAGGGCCATGGATGAGGGTAAAACGGTACACACCATCTATCTAGACCTGGTCAGAGCTTTTGACACAATCCACCACTCAGGGATCATAGATAAACTTACTGAGTTCGGCATAAATCCCTACATCATCAGGTGGTAGCCAACTGGCTCACTGAGAGAATACATCTGGATAGGTGAATCCACTTCCAATAAGAAACCTGTTACTAGTGGTGTCCCACAGGGCTCATTGTTGAGACCTTTCCTGTTTGGATATACTTCTCTGAAGTGAAGGCCAATGTTAGGGGCCTTTGGCTTACCAAGCTCTCTGATGGCTGTAAGCTGAGAGCAGTCATTGAGTCCCAAATGATGCTGACATCCTACAAAGAAGCCTAAAACTAACAAATGACTGGTGCCAAAACCATCGTCTTAGACTAAATTCTAAAATATGTGCAATCATTCCCTTTGATAAATTAGATATCCTTGCAAATTATAATATTGATATCACATCCCGAAAAGTTGACCCAATGGTGAGGGACTAGAAACACAGACAGATAACCTAAACTTTGACCACCAGATAGCTAAAGTAGTGAAGAAATCCTTCTGTGTGGCTCAACTTATAAGTAAAGGCATGGCATCAAGATCAAAGGAAGTCACAGTGCCATTGTACTTGGCCCTCATCAGGCCCATAATTGAGTAAAAGTCTCCCTTCTGCATGTACCTAACCGGAAACTTACAGCAAATGGAGCAGCTCCAGCGGTTTCTCACTAAAAAATACAAAGTATAAGACACGTCTAATGCAGACTGACTAAAGGCCCTGCCCCTTTACTCCAATTCATATAGTTTTTTGAGAGGGGCTTATCCCTGACCTACAAGGCATTCTCTGGTCCTGCCCTGATGAAAATGTTGCATATTTGCAAGAAAAATTATACAAGGATCACATGTCCCATGGACCAGACAACAGAACTTACTGGAGAGAGATTTGTATCTGAAAGACTACCTCTTCTATGGAATAAACTTCCCATCTTCATAAAACAAAGCCTGTCCCTCACTCTCTTCAAAAAGAATTTGGATAAATGGATGAGGAACTGTAAATTCACTTGTGGGGTACTGCCCGTCTCCCTTACATACAGAGGAACTCTGTAAAATGACACAGGGCTCCAACACCCAAAGATAAATTAGCCTGATACTACCCCACCCCATATGTGGGGAATTAAGAGATAATATTGTCATATCCTGGGGATTATTGGCTATGCTTATAAAGGCTCTTGTACCATTAGCCTAGTAATCACCTATGAAACACATTCTTAACCTCTTTGTGGGCTAGCTATAAAAGCTTGGAACATTACTTTTTAATCAGGAATTATTATCAGGGCATTTTACATTCTGTCCCTGAGCAACATTAAAGGAGATCACCTAAATACAGCTGTGACAGACCCTGATGAGTAGATTTTGAAGAGCAGTACCTCTTTTGGTGGAAACTGGGGGAGCCACTGCTTGTAATCGGGGAGGGACAGAGACATTTGGAGGGAACGCACCTTGAGGAAGTGAGGGTATGTTCTTCATGAATAGCCCATTGCATGTTCCTTCCCAGTGCCTAGCAGAATGTGTGTAATTAGGATCAGGGAGAAAAGGGGAAAAAAACATGAGCCACCTCTGATGGTTGTCTAAATGATAATCCCTCCCAGCTGACCTTCATCCAGTTTAGGGGAACAAATGGACCATTGGACATGAGGGAGGTGACGTTTTGCAGACAGTGGGGATAAAAAGATACAAAGTAACAGCTGTAACATTGTTCTACTTTTTTAACTTGGGAATCACACCTCCACCAATAATCAGGGGTATTTAGATAAAATTTGTTTAGTTTTATAAGGATTAAGAAACATGTATAGAAAATTATCCATGAAAGTAATCTTAAATGTGTACAAGAAGTAGAGTTAGGCAGTGCTAATAAAATCTGATTGCTATAATTATTGGACTCTTCCGTTTATATTAATGACTCAGAAGAAATCTGGCAAAGAATGGCTATTATGTCTAATTATCCTGTTAGAAAGAAGAGACAGAGCACCCTCTAATGTCCATTCATGTAATCGTTCAATGACGGGTATCTATAATATGTGTGGTTAAGTAAACTTTTTTGAAGTGCCTTTCATAAAAATATTCCACATGCATAAAACTTTCTTAGCAAAAAAAAAAAATGAGAAAAAGGAGTCAAGCAAACTAAACATTTAACTTCAGAAAATTAACACTATTATTTCTAAAAAAGGCCAACAACCGTATATATTTATGTTGTTGAAATCTTAATATGATTTCTCCTAGTAATCAGAGGATCACCATAAGAAATTTTAAATAGTTTTATCTTCTCCCTTGGAAATTTTTCAAAGCAATGAGAGACAGACACAAAATCCTCTTTATTATGTATGCAATTCCTCCACGATTTACTTACCAATTGCTTAAGTGTAAAAAGCCTTTTCAAAGAGAAATGGGTTGTAAGGGTCTATTATGAGGCTAGATTTGTTACTGGCTGTATAATAACATTACATCCACTATTTTTTTTTATTTATTCTTATTTTTTTATTTTAAGGTTTGAAAGGGAACAAATGTTAATTGGTTTGAATACATTAAAAGATGGATTAGGAACAGTTATGTCATCAACATACAGTGTCAGTGTAATGTTATTGAAATTGGAAGACTCACAAAACATTTGCATAGGAAATGTTTTGATTAAGTAAGCAAGGGATTCCACAGATAAGATGCAAAGGTAATGAAAAGGTGGGCATCCTTTCAGAGATCCATACTTGAAGGAAATCTTCTGCGCCGTAAATAAACCAGTCGTGGTCAAACTGCCGTTATTTCATTATTTTCATTTAGTTTTCTAAGGATGTAGATAAACAGGAAAAATAATTTGCAAAGACTGAGAAAAGGAAATGACAATAAAGCTTGTCGAAAGCCATTTAAATATCAAAGGGAAAAAGACATTAAGAATGTTTTAGGGTTCTACTATGAGACCTCAAAAGCTTAAAAGCCAATAAATCACTATGCTGAAAAATGCCTGAAACAAAGAAGGGCAAATTCTCAAACTGGAAGCTATTTTTACAGGTGGGTACCCCTGTCCTGTATCCTCAGTATGGCAGCCAAGCCTCACAGTTAGTCAAGTATGAAAAAGGGGAAACCTACCAAAGCAAAAGAATCATTGCTGGTGCATAAAAAAACTGCACCAGCAGTCCCAGTAGCAAATTGTTATCAGCATTTTAATCCTTGGCATCTTGTGACACAGACATGCAATGCTTGGGGAAGAAGAACTTGGTGACCTGAGGAGAAGCGAAGATTTAGTAATATTTACATTGCCAATATATTATTAATGTATAATATTAATAATATTCATGTTCCTAATTCAGTCTGTCAGTTGTTTATTAAGCAAAACTCCATACTGCTCAGAATATTTCACTGTGTTTGAATGTACAGAACCGTATGTCCCCAGTAGTCATTATAATCAGAATTTAATAGAGGGATATGATACTGTAAATATTGGATAAAGAAGATCTTTATTAGGTTTTGGTATCACAGAAGTTATGGGTTGTAGACAGAGCTGGATCATGGTCAGATTGGGCTCTAGGTAGGGTAAAGGCCAGGGCGCCACCACACAACCATTCCAGTGTCCTATTACTTGTAAAGGCCAGGGTGCCACCACACAACCATTCCAGTGTCCTATTACTTGTAAAGGCCTGGGTGCCACCACACAACCATTCCAGTGTCCTATTACTTGTCTGCGTCTTCCCAGTGACAGTAAGTTCAAGCCTGAAAGCGTACATACTATTTTCTTCTTTGTTTTTGCAGTGATTATAGAGATTTAGATTTAGTTTTAAAACTTTTATTTCAAATTTTATCTCACAAACACTGATGGATGCTTGATAAAACAAATCAGTACAAATCAGTCTCACCTTAAAAACAGACTTAGCATGAGCAACAGTAAACTTCTCTTCCCTGGAAATTCACATTCATTGTAAATGCACTAAATCACATGGTTCATAAATTCTAGGCAATCAGTTTGAAGACTATTATAATAACTGAAGGTCAGAATCAATCCCTGTGTATTCTGTCTATGAGGTAAATTCCTTAACCATCATACCAAAGCCCACATCCCATTGAAAAAGCACCGAAACTCACATTCATTTGTAATGGATCTGGCTACTGGTAGATTGTGTATCTTGATCCCTGGGCTGTTTTCAAACCGTGAGCCCCCAGCACACATTTTTAGGGTCATGCATAAATGCATGTGTTCTTTTATTTACCTTCCTGATTGTTGTAAATATTATTTATTTAATACAGCAGGATTTGTTAGAGCACATTTTAAATTTGTAGTTCAGACCATTTTTTTCAGTAAGCATTGAAACAAAATGTATGAACCAATAATGACAAAAGTACCCACTTCGGAACATTTCAACCATAAAAGGCCATTCAGAGTGCTTGTCATTTTAATCCACCAATATACTTACTCTACAATTACAGCCACTTTATCGACTGTGTACACAACATATCTGATTGTGATAAAAACAGCCATAGTAAAGTATTACAATTTACTTTACAAAAATGTACTTTAGTGCATGATAATGATTAGTTCTGCAAAGACAGACTAGTGACCTATTAACTTTATCAGCTCAGCAGGGTCAGTCATTTTAGTCACAGACATTTCCCAAACATTATAGCTACATTGTTGACTGTGTCCTTTTCAGATCTGTGTAAAAAAAAAAACAATAGCCGTAGTAATGACTAAAGTTGCATTTCAGATATGCTTCACACAAAAAACAGTAACCAATGTATCCCATCTTAATTGATGCACACATATGCACACTAGTCCTGCAAAGCCAGATTAAAGACTGTTTACAAATGACCAAAAGAACATAAAGCACCATCATGCACAGAGATCCCCCACTACCACTAGCAATTATAGCCAGTTTGATGACTGTGTACATCACTTGTTATTATGAAGAAATAAGCTGCATGTACTTTACTAGCATCATACCACAAGATCCAGATATTTGATCACAGTCTAAGTAGAAGAGTATTTATGAGAGCATAAGAAATATTAACCAACTGATAATATATGTTAAGTCAATAAGCACTATGTCTGCCGAAGTAAAAGTCATCAGAATAATTCCACATTTAAGGAAACTGTTACTAATGCAGAAGTTCCTGCTGGCAAACAGCTTTGCATTTCAGTGCTTCATCTACAAATGAGGTGCCTACTGCTCTTGAAGAAGAAATTGCTGCACTAAAAATGTGGTGTGCTGATGATGTTGCCATAACATTTGCTGAACTAGATCAGCTATACAATAGGGAATGGCTGGCAAACAGCAACAGGTTCATAGCTACAAGGCCATGCAGTCCTTCAGACCATTATAAAGCTTAGCCTAGATTCCCAACTGCTTCAACGCAGTCCCTTTTTAAGCAACTTGCTCAATGTCACACAGCAGGTGAATGAAGGTGGAAAGATTCAAACTCTGCACCCTTGCCACAGGAAGCAGCTTATTAACAACACAGAGCTTTAACCCTCTGTACTAACTGCCAGAGAAACAGTTTTTAAATAAATGCAGAAATCCTTAACATTGCGATCTTGGAGGGAAGACTATATCACAGTAATCTGCAACAATGACTACATAATGGATGCTAAACATCAGATGGTTGTTACCTTCACGCTAAATAATGCAGAACCTTTGACCTGACAAATGTCAACCCCTTTGTAGTTACTGGAGGGTATAAAGAAGGCACTGCAAAAGTCTGTTACTAAAATGTAACATGTTTAAACTACTAAAATGGAAACGGTTTGGATTCTGTTACACAATCCAGGCCTCTTCGTGAATTAAATAATTCATTAGTACAATAAATAATGCAAAACAGACAATATAAACTCTGCAGCAACTTTTGTTCAATAACCCATTAGTGTCACAAAAATCAGAAATATTACTGCATATAGCATATTTTTTCTTTCATCTCATTTTGACCTCCGTATTTCTTCACTGTCATCAAGAATAGATATCCCCTCTGACATCACTCAGTATGGGCCTGATCTACTTGAATGACTGATAATACAGTACTGTTGCAGCACACACCTCCAAAGTCAACAGAGCTAGATTGTGGATAAATGGGGCCCAACATAAGGTAAAGTATGTGGCCCCTGCTAGCTATACTAATATCCCATTACTTGGCTGTCTCTTTCCCAATTACACATAAACACTGTTCAAACCTGTCAATGTACATATTAATTTCTTCTTTACTTTTACAATTATTGCAGATATTTGGATTTCATTTAAAACGTTTATTTCAAATTGAACATAAAAACACAAGACAGATATTTTAATATTGAAAACAGACTTAGCATGAGAAACAGTAAGCCTTGTTTCCTTTGAAACAATCCATCAGGCAACCCATTAAATTACAACAGATGTGCTCAAATAGCATATAATGAAGTACAAATTATTGTCTATGTGAAAGGTGCAGGAATTCAAAACACAAACGCATAAAGCATTTGCTAACTGCCCTGGACAGCTCACTGCCCAAGTGTCCCTTTTCAGAGCACTGTCTGATGAAGTAGCTTGGTAGAAATAAAGGGAATCAAACCATGTATTACAGGAAACATCTCTAACAGCTCATAACCTTACTCATCTGCACTAAGTGCTAGGGGCTAGCACTCTTCATTCGACACCTCTCTGTCTGCAAAAAACAAGTCAAATTAATAGTGTGTGTGTGTGTGTGTGTGTGTGTGTGTGTGTGTGTGTGTGTGTGTGTGTGTGTGTGTGTGTGTGTGTGTGTGTGTGTGTGTAAGGGGGTGCACACACATGTATGTGTCTGATGTGGAAGAAAGGCATAGCAATCTGTTTTTGATATCCCTGCTTCCCTAGTAAACTCTGTGGATGGTGTTGGCTGTTCTTCTGATCACTATTGGAGTCAGATATGATTGGACAGAAATGAATGGATCTAAACCGTTGCTAGCCCATCTGGTGCCCTGTGTAGTCTCGCCAAGTAGCATCCCCCTCAAGTCTGAATTGAAGACCAAAGAAATGATCTTCTCAAAGCTGAAGACCAAAAAAAAGCTGTCCTGCTATATTGCTGCTGTATTAAGCTTCTACAAATGTAATGATCAGCTTGCTACAGTTAATTTACCACACTCGTAGCACTTCATTGTGCCTCAGCCATAACCATAAACGCAGTATCAGTATTCATTTCTAAAATGATGTTCTCCCAGCTTCAGAAATAAATTCTACTTCTGTACTCCCACATCATTGGCACCTGCGTTTTATGCCCCCTAACAACTTAAGGATTTGCCTTGCCCTAATTCCGCCTCGGGATAGATCACAAAAAAATGAATGCATTGTTCCACAAGTAAGGGAAGGAGAAGTCTAACTGATTTAGTACCCATTAAAACATATTTAAGTATCTGTTTTGCTTCAGTTGGTAAACATGTAAAATAAAGTTCATTAGGTAGCCTATAAACATGACATGTTTGTCACAACTTAAAGTTCTTAAAATTTCAGCAAAATAGAATGGTTTCAGTTTGCTATGTTGCTAGTTAATATCTTGTTTATGAGGAATTTGATGTAAAACCATAAATATTCTTTGTTTTTTTTACATTAATCAACTCAGCATTTATATTATTAAACTGTTATTCAAAATTATTTATTATCCCCTTAGTAGATACAGTCTTATTTTCCAGTAACTTCATCAGTTATAGAAAGGTCAGTTATAACTTGGTATTTTAGATTCCAGTTCTTCTGCAAACTTGATGGCCAAGCAAAAAGGCTGTCATTTATTAAACAAAAAGATATTCCATAAAGTGGCAGGATTTAAAGTTCATTTCAAACAATGCATCTCAGAGTTCAGCATATAGCTATTTGTTCTTGCTTGGAAGTTTTGGTAATTTAGAGAGAAGGCAATGGGCATTTGACAAAACATATTATTAACCTTCGAAACCTACATTAATTAGTCGTGATCAGAAGCATAGCAGCAAAAGATATTTTAACTAAAAACTATGATCAATGAGACCTTTAGAAGTATAGACTTTATCTGTTCTAGTGCACACATTATACATTTTACAATAATATATATACACACACACACACACATATATATATAAACTGAATATCATCAGCAAATCCAGGTGACCCAAAATCAATTAACAAGATGGCCTAGTTTGAGTTGAACAATTTAAGTTGCCACCCAACATCAAACTTCCATGTGCCTTAACTCATAAAGTGTAACAATTAAAAGTTTCAGGTATAAATAAACAGAAATAAAGTGTATAGTCATCCAGATTCAAAATAGCGCCATGTAAAGAACCCTTATTACTTGCAAAAGTATGTATAAAAAGAGCATGTTTAAAGAATTGCTAAAAAGAATAACCCCACCACTCTGTTCTAGATTTATGAAAAAGGAGGAAGAGACCGCTGTGTATCTAGATCTACTTAACTTATGATGTGCCCCCTTATCTATCTGAGCACTACTAGATAGGGGCCAAGGGTACTAGCTGCTAGTACAAGGGTCTAGGGAACTACTAAAGGGGCGGTGAATACCGCACAACGTGGCTGGGCTAATATATGCCTTTGGGCAGATAGCCCAGTACCAACCTATGAACCTATGAGTTTAGTGCAACAAAATAGCATCTGCTTTTACTATCATGAAACGCTTGAAAAGTCTCATTCTTTCAATACAGTAAGAAAAAAACTGCCCATAATCCAACTTAATTGATACAAAGCAGGAAGTCTGATCAACTTTAGAATAGGAAAAATGAAAAACAAATGCCTTGACTAAGGTAAAAGGAACTTTGAAAACTAAGCTGTTAAAAAAATATGGTAAACATGCTTCAGCTGGGGTGTAAAATACTAAGATACCCAAGTTATTTGTATTTTCTACAAAAAGATGACCTTTGGCCTCTAGCCATACAACCATACAAGTTATAAGGACGGGGAGGTAAAGAGAATGGTAGTCCAAAAGCAAAGGCCTGCCGGCAAAAAGTGGCGTTTTGTTCTCAGTAAGTTGAAACTGAACCTGTGCCAATTCCAAATAAATCTAACCCAAAAGGAGCCATTGTTTGGAGGTCAGAGCAAATGCCAACCACATGCAGGCTGATAATTTAATAGTATTTCACTCTACCAAAAATTAAGTTCCCACATTATGGCATATTATGAAACAATATAAAAATATTCCAGATGTACTGTCAAGAATATCGATTACATAGATTCAGGTGATAAGATACACATTTCCCGTACCCCTTTCATGATCTCCCTTTTGACAACAATTCTGTTTTATAGTTTGAAAAGAATCTTAGACTGAATCATAACTGTAAAACCAGCAGGATGAGTAGTAGTTTCTGAAGGGAACAAATGTCATGCAGGATAAAACAGTATATAAAAAGATATGGGCACTATCATACATTTAAAGTGTAGGAAAGGTTGTATGTGGTATTGAGCAGTTGTGGAAAGCTCCAGACAGAGTTAGCACACTAAGAGATAAGCACGTACAAAGAGGCTCAGGATAGTGTGAGGTGATCACCATGGGTATACTGAAGAGTTGTCATTGTGGTTTGAAGGTGCCATGCTGGTGCTATGTGTTGGTGGTGGTCTTTAAATTAAAAGCTTAGTGCAAGACCATCATTTTTTTTGTTAATTAAATATTATCCATTCGGAACAGGTTCATCTTTTCATAGGGTAACCATGCAGCACTGGTCTGAATAGATGATTTACTCTGACCCACACAGTAAGCAGGTAGATGTTGAGAGCTTCAGTTTCATGGCATTGTGTTGCAGTTTTGCCAGCAAATTATGGCCTTAGCCTTTCGTGTTATAACTGTAATAACTTTACTCTAGGATAAATAGAATGCTAACTATGAGAAATGCAAGGCCAACAGTGATGGTTTAATTCTTTTTGTTATATAAATGCAAGAATAAAACTGATTGTTGGTCTCATCTTGTGTACTGTGAGATATGGACTCAGAAAACTGCACTGTATTGTTGGCAGGCATTCACTGTAGGAAGTTTCAACTTCCCACAAACTTTATGAGACTATTTAGCATGAATATTACCTGTTGCTAATGTAATTCTCCATTTTGATTCTTTCAGTATGGGACACCTTAATGATTCCATTTACAGTGGGTGTGGTATCAGCTCTGTTTGTCGGTATCACGATAATTAGCACAGTAACCTGCTGCTACCTGAGGAAGCTAGCGAAGAGGTGATGAACTCCAGAGCATGATGGGAAATGGATGGTAAGTATCACTTGGCTGTTGGAGTAAAACAGCACTGTTTAAATTTTATAGATGTACAGGCAAAAGTGTGAACTGGGCTGTGGACAGAAAGGGGTAAAATTCAGAAGCAGAGGTGGAACTTTAAAAGTGTTGTGTCCCTAATAACTCTTGCTCAGGTACCCTGTTAGTTCCTTTACTGTTCCAAATGCTACTGTTGTCTGTATTCCAAGACTTATCTGGCTCCATCATTCCTCTCCAAAGTTTTATTTGCCATTAGCATTTCTATGCTGTCACACCACTGCAATTGCATTCCTTCACAAAGCTATACCTGCTTTCAGTACCTTTAATGAGGTACACAAAACCAGCAATATATTGTATATAGTGCATGTATATAGAGTGCTTTGTCAGCCACTCTGGATATAATGTCATTTATTTGTTGCTTTTATATCCTAGAGCCATTTGTGATATTCGCTTGGTATGCAATGTATTTATATACTGCCTGCTGTCATTCCCTCTGTGTATAATGTCATGCATCTCTTGTGTTCATCCAGGACTGAGACAGAAATTGGATCAGTACTCTACCCTGTTAACAAATTCAAAATAAATTAAATAAATACATCACCTCTTTTCAGAGGACTTAACTAATAATCATTACCTTCACTGTGCCACCACAGCCTTATATTCTCTTGTACAAGGACTTCTCTGTCACAAATATCCCATCATTTTCCATACTTTTGCATGCTGTCTCATCACCTTTCCTTAAGGTTTTACACGTCCCAGGTAGTCTACCATGGTATGATAATCACTTCCTCTGCAGTAGGCCTTATATTTTACCAGTTACTGCATTAGCTCTTTTACCAAAGCAAGCAGCCCTCTCACTCATGTTCAAGGCCTTTCTTTTTATCCATGTGCCATCATGTCACCATTATGGAAGTGTCTATCTTATTGCCCCAGTCAAGGACTCAAGGGCTTGGCTGCCATGAATATTTAGCTGTTCCTTTACTGAGGCTCACAGGTCACCGCCCCTCATTAAGGACTTTCCTATTGTGAAGTTTATGTCCACCCCATTACTGAGGTGCCCATCATCATTACCTCATGTAGTGGACCTCCTCGCCACAAACATTCCATCTCTTCCCTCGCTGTAATTGCCAGCTGTATTTCCTGTCTTCATAAATATGCCTTTCACAATACCCCTATTTATTTTATACCTTTCACAATACACCTATTTATTTTTCTTCCATGCTATCCTTCTGCAGTCAGAGCATGACATCTGCAAGGAGCCAGGAAGTTTCAGTTTTAAAGAAAAAAGCAAGAGGGCATGTAAGGTGTCACTAAAAGGCATGAGGTTTCTTGGATGTATCTTACACAGATTTTATTTTGTTCGTTTGCTGTGTTACACGAATTCCTGAGTAAAGTAATCAGTATTTGGAATTTACATGGTTTCCTTACAGATCTTAAACATAGTAAAAACAACTAATCTGCGACTCATACAGACCCACGTTTAGTACACAGCATAAGCAACACATGAATTGCTACTACTATTGCACAGGACACCACAAGTCTGCAAAAAAAAGAAAAACACATTAGAAAATATCAAAGAGAAATAACATTAGATTAAAAAATATGGAGCGGTGTTCTGTGATGGCATGATGTTTAAACAGTGTTTCTGTGTTTTATTATTTTTGTCTTTGATGTTTAATTGTGTGATTCACCAACTATTTGTGTGGTTTTCTTTATGCCCTTTTCTGCTGTATAATTTTGGTCTGTTTTGGATCTGACTTGAAACTTGTTGACGTACTGTTATTACAACATTCTGTTTGAAGTCACATACCAAATGTGTGCAGTTATACTTCACTACTTCACCCATGCAGACCCTGTTTGCAATATGCTTGACTCAAGGATTCATACCTCAATTTCTTAGCCTACGGGCTGAAATGCATTTTAAAGAGTATTGCAATATTTTATGACTTGTTTATTAACATTTATAAAGGAAATGGAGCATTAATTGTGGAACACTGAAATTGTGCTGTGGTTTACTAAATGATGTGATGTGAAATCCAAATGAGTGACATTCAGTAAATTATTTCTATATACTTAAAGATTGTATGTGTAGCTTCCCAGCAACTAAATCAAGTAGTTCTTTCTTAAGTTTTAATTAACTAGATCATATCAAGAAAGGATTATCAGCCTTGTCCTGCTTTTTTAGTAAGTTCAACCACTGGCTTTATTTCTTCTCCTCCAGCACAAATAAAACCTCATTCACATAAATCTGATATCTTGTATTTTTGCCTTGGACAAAATGCCTCTAACATTTGATTGGCATTGCAGAAAATTGAGTGATTTAACTGGTTGCAAGGGAAACAGAAATACAGTTGGAGATATAATCGTTATTCATTTAGTACCAACAAAAAAAGCCTCAACCTACAGGTGGGAGCGTTTTCATGTAAAATAGCTAGTTTTACATGTATGTCTAAAATTCTGTCAGCTACTTAGAAAATCATTTATTAGAAAAGACACTTTCAAAAACAGTGAACAGAAGGGCATCAAAAACGGTAGTATACCTAGATACTTATGCAAATGCATTAGACATTCCTTAAGACAGTAAAATATCAAATTTTGTGGTGATTTCAAGGTTATTCTTAGCAGAGTGTCATGATTTTGTAGATCCATTACCAGAAACTCAGGATACTTTTGCATCCCTATTAGGGAGTCATTTTACATAGAGTAGAGTATTATAAACATACCTGCAGGTGAGATGGAAGAATTGTTCAGGCAGCCTTTGACCATTAACACATAACAAAGGTGTTTATATAACTGTAATGGACTTTTTTCCAGTGGCACCTGAGCCAGCCATTTGACAGTGTGCTGTAGATCAGACACAAAAAGTAGTACCAATACAAAATATAAACAATTATTAAACAATAAGTAGGGAAGCAGTAAAACGTTTACCTTGCTAGTATTCTGATGGCTGTAACATATTTATATCATTTACTTTCATTTTACAGAGGACCAGAAGATCAATTACCAGAATACCAAAATTATTTCTCATGTTAAACTACAGAGTCAGGGTCTACAATGTCGAACTGCTGTTCTTACCTCTTGCAGGACCCATGGTAGTACATATTCCTGGGTCCACAGCAGTACAGAGGTTTGATATTCAATGTTTTTCATCATTGTGGGTACCGACATTGTAATTTAACATTGTCATCATCTCAGGATTCCATCAGTTTTCCCGTCCTTGTTAAAAGTGATAGTAAACCTTTATGTGTTTGTCTTTCAGTTATTGGCACTTGCAGCTTCATTCAGAGTTCCTCTAGTCTCCCTTTCATTATTACATAGTCTGAAAGAAAACCTGCTGAATCTGGTATTACCAAAACATGTTCCTCATGTTGCTGTTTCTATTTTCAGACACAGAAGTATTTACAAATAAGTTGTTTCATCTTTCATTTCAGCAATGGTGTAGCTTAGTCTCAAGGAAATTTCTGTCTGCAGGCTAAATTGTCAGACAGCAGGGTCTTAGTCATTCAGACATCAAGAAATCAGAGTAGACCTTAAACTGCTAGTTCAGAAATTCAGTTAATCCCTGATTGTAAGTGCAGTAAGTCTGAAAACATACAATGCATAGCATTTCTTCATGTTACAGGGAGATAAACACTGAATGTCTGCAATGCATTTGAGTTTTGATGGGGCAGGAGAGTAAGTATTGCAGTGGCAAGGCACAAACTTCAGCGATACTATGAGTAAAGGAGAAAACTGCAGTATATCCTTCATTTGTGACTGAACAATGTCAGGTATAAAAGTACTGAAGCTCGTGTTAAGGAAGTAAATAATGAAGTCAAAGGCTTTGAGATAGGTGAGTTACATGATTCATTAGTAAGGAACATAATTGTTTCTGGCATCAGATTTGACATTGGATTAAATAACCAACATGTGGGCCATAAGTGAAATTACCCATCACAGTTTGAAGAGCTTACAGAGGGGAGCTGATTGTGTCAAGTAGCTTGTGAGACAGAAAAACTGAAACATGAATGAAGTAGTAGTAAAATGAGAATCACAGGTAACATGAAAAGCATAAAAGTCATGCAGTTAACTTCTGCATGAGCTATAGGAATAAGTGTGATAAAAAGAAATGTCCATTGATTAATTCAATGTGTAGAAACTGTAAAAAGAGAAACCATTTTGCTAAAATGCAAAAAAGGAAAGAACGTTCAGTTGAGCAGAATGTGTGTAGAAAATCAATTCAAGAAGATTATTTTTGTATGCATTATAAGTGTTGAGTAAACATAGACTGAAGAGTGCACAAGAAATTAGCACAGATAATTTACAATAATGTTATTAGTCAGAAATCTAGGATAAGATATTCAGAATTAATAAAATAATCAAAGTATTGGATTTAACCAAGGCACTGGAACAGAGTCTGGTATAACAACTTGTCTTGTGTTCAAAGTTTTTATCTGAAAGTAAATAACATAAAACCTTTGATGAATAAGTCTCTTACTTATTGTGGTCATCATGCAAAACCACTGAGTAACAATGTGATTATTTTTGAATATAAAATTAAGAAACACAGGTTTAATTTCCAAATATTGGAAATGGAATCTCCATCAAAATTGAGTCAAGTGACTTCTCAGACGCTTGGTATGGTAAAAAAAAAACATAATGATGTAAAAGTACTTTGCAAAGTTGTGAATTTGAAGAATTAGTATTTAGGGCTGTTAATTAGGAGCTTATTGTATTCAGACAGAGCCTGCAGTGTTGTCAATAGTACATGCTCCAAGAAAATTTCCATTAACTTTAAGGAGCAGAATCAAGAAGGAGCTGAGCAAAATGAAGGACATGGGGTGAAAATTAAGAAACATGTTGAGTCTACTGGATGGGTAACCAGCATATATATTTTGAAGCTGAATAAAATTTGCATTTGCATAAATCTGCAGGATCATAATAATTATGTTTTTTTTTTTAATGAGGAAGTGGCTTTAGCTGTTCCAAGAATTAAATATTTTTCTGAACCTTCTGAACCAGATTTGACACATTAAACTTGATGTGGAATGTTTCAGGCTGTATACTTTTAATCCACATATGGGAAATGTTATTTTAATGTGAATTAACCGGTCATTTTACAGGCAATGCAATGCGGAATATAACAGGTGAAGATTAAACCATCACATATTAGTGCAGCACCTTTCAAGTAGAAAAAGAGGTGCTCACATAAACAAGTGGTAACGACACTTTTTATCATATATGAGTAATGAGTAACAATAAAAATTCAACATGAGCTATTACAGACTGCATTCAAAAAGTCATTGTGGAAAACACAACCAAGACTGCAAATAATATCATTGTGATTATATAAGTTAGACTTAATATTGAAATATAAACTATAAGAAGAGATTTATAGATCATCTAAGCAGCGTTGCTCATACTGTATTACTGATATTTCCAGAGCAACAAAAAGATTTGCTTGTTGATGAACTGGAACTTAATAACGCAATTCCACAGTTGCCAATGACTGAAAAAAAAAAGCGTAAAGAGTTTCAGAGATGTAAATTCTTCAAGAAATATCTATATAGGGTTGGTTAGAACAAGACAAGTATGTTTGTACAAGCAAAACAGGATATTCGGAATTGTCCTGTGCATACTAGCCGTTCAAGGAAAAAGTGTAGCATATAATGATATATAAATATCCTTACCACTCATGGGCAGTGCTTCATCACATTGACACTCGTGTTCAATTTCAGAACATTCAGTAAGCCAACTATCATAAAAAATACTCTAGATAACAAAACAGAGAGCAAAAGGAAAACACACAGCTTCATGTTGTAAGCAGTCATAGTAAAACACCAAATATAAAATCTCCCAACACAACTAATGCATTAACACATTCAAAAAAAAACACACAAAAACACAAGATTTATATGGGGACTTCACCACTCTATTCCCCTTGACATGGGGGCTCTAAACCCGCACCCCATCAGGTACATAAACTGACACCACAGTTGCATAGCCATAACCAAAGAGAAATACCATGCAACAACCCAAAGTCACTGTTATACAACTCAATTAATCCTGCAATCCGTGCAGAGCGCATTCAGCAGCATGTAACAACTAAAGCAGATGTCAAAACAAGCTGTGCATGCAGTAAGGTGCCAGAGAAAAAACTGTGTGTATATGTGTGTGTATGTGTGTGTATATATATATATATATATAGTTTCACTTCATAATCTCGAATTACTGAAATCCCGAATTTCAGAAACCCAAGACTATAAAGTCTAACCATTCAAAAAACCGAAACCCACAATCCCGAATCACACAATCACAAACATACATACACCATACAGCATATAACACACACACAATTTCACCCACAGCACACAAACCACACAACCCTACACTACATATAAGCAGGGGGGCAAGCACCCCTGCATCCCCCCATGTGGGGGGCTGTGCCCTCCACACACACCCTGCTTATATATACCAACTCCGAGGTCACATATAACATAAAAAAAAAAACCTCACACCACGCCATCCGCCACTCGCTCTCACACAAATACACATCAAACATACACAAACACCAACAAATCCAACACTCATACTTACACCTCCCTACCCTTACCCACACACACATGCAAAAACGCACACACACACACACACACACACACACACACACACACACACACACACACACACACACACACTCACCTGCAATCTCAGTCACCATAATGCTACACGCAACGAAATGCATAAGCGCGGATTTGAGATATTCAAATTCCCACTTATACACTTTCGGCATTCTGGTTTTCAGCTTCATGGTCTCGAGTTACTGAATTTCGAGATTTCAGTAACTCGAGATTATGAAGTGTAACTATAGATATATATATATATATATATATATATATATATATATATATATATATATATATATATATATATATCCAACTTTCATAATGCCGAGACGAAAAAGCCGATAACCCATAAAACTCACGTCCCGGAACATGACTTTCCACTTCAGGTAAGTAACTGTTTGGCCACAATGTTGAATTTTGCCCCTTACCCCCATGGTAGTGCGATCTCGGAATTGGTATGCTTAGTTGGGGCAGCCACAGCCCCCCCACATGTGCGAGTTTACTTTGCTTCAGTTTTAATTTATTTTTCAGGTTGGCCAAGTGGTCAGTCAAGCTGGAGTTTTCACTTTACTGATACCTTTAATGGAGGCCCATGGGATATATGCAGATGACCCCTTAAAACACATCATGTGTTTTAGCTACATGGCTTCTGAATGTCCATGACTTTTTTTTTTTTCTTTACTTTTTAAGTCTTAATGGTTGCATTCATGCCAATAAAACCAAATCTGCTAGCAGTGGATATGCATGTTTTTTATATATAGTTAATTTGGTCGACAAGCAGTTTTATGTGGGGGGCTTCGCCCCCCCCCCCAACTATATATATCAACTCCAGGATCGCACAACATTGGGGAGGGGGGCAAATCTGCCTGTCGACCAAATGACTTGTCGACCAAATGAGTGTCGATCAAATGGCTTGTCGACCATCTCAGGTAGACCCATAGATATATATTTATTTATATATCTATAGAGCGAGAGAGAGAGAGAGAGAGAGACTCTTCAAAGGTTAACTGTTATAGTGATACATGCCATGTGATCACCAGTCTGTCAGTTCATCTATACAAAGCTACTGACTAAATTGTCTCCTAAACAGTCTTTCATATCTTCAATATTGATTCACAGCGGATTGATCAGGAACTGCCATGCCATCTGGCACAGCAGCTGCTTGATCAGTAGCACTTGCATCAGGACTTTTTCTACACATTTGAACATTTGAACACAGAGAGAGTTATAGTGATGTCCTTCAAGGATGCATCTGCAGTCCTTACAAATGGGTTGTCCTGTCGTCAGGCAGCCCTTCGGTCGGCCGGATTCCAAAGTCTGGGTCTGGCTTCGGCTGGTGTCACACTTTACCCGACGTCATCGCTGCAGTTTTTCGGGTATAAAAGCATCAGCCGACGCCATTTTCCTCAGTCTTTCTTGCCGCGTGGCGCCCGAAGCAGAAGCTGTTCGCAAGTGCCGGTCGGTCAGATCCAGATATTACTACTACCGAATACTACTTCGAAGACTTCTAAAAAGCTAAGTACCCCGTTGGGGACTCTTTCTTGCCTCTGCCGATGTCAGAGAAAGTGAATAACTGTTTATCTTGTGGGAAACAAATACCTCATAAAGATTTCCACTCCTACTGCATACATTGTTTAGGCCCAGACCACGACGTAGCAGCTTGTCTAGCCTGTGCTTTTTTTAACCGACGGACGCTTAGACGTCGGTCGGAGTTTGCTGAGCAGTTTTTCGGCTCTGATTTTGCCTATATTATGCCATCGGATCCTCCGACAACGCAAATTACCAAAAAACGCAAAGAAAAGGACCGACACTCGCGGTCCGCGGTTTTGGCCGAAACCGCGGTTAAGCAAACCACGAGTGTCTCGGTTTCGGCCGAAACCGAGCAAGCGGTTCTTTCTTCAGCCGAAACCATGCCTTCTACCGAGGCCTCCTCCAACCTGGTAGAATCGGCTTCTGAAATCCAACCTTCTGTTGCGGTTTCTCAGGAATTATCAGACACTATTCCCTTGGATATTTCGACCCCTGCATGTGGAGCTGCTAGGCCTCCTGCAGCCATGTCTATTAAGGCCTTTGCCAGGGCTAAAGCAGCCAAAGCTTCAAAAACGGTGCCTGCCAAACTCCCCTCTTACAGGCCCAGCACCAGTTCCCATATGCTTTCTTTGGCTGAGGATCTCATTTCTTTAATTCGTGGATCCCAGCCTCATCCAGACAGGACCTCTCACCCACCTCCAGAAAAGAGGCCTAGAGCAGAGCCCCCTGAGCCAGTATCCACAGATGATTCCTCTGATGACTCAGAGCATACAGACCCTCCTGAGGCTCCTTATTCCCCTTACGAAGACTCTGATGCTGAAGAGTCCATTCCTTCAGCCTCTCCACCTGAGGAATTTTCCTTTGGGGAAACCTTGCATGCTATGAGGGAACAATTTCAGTGGCAGGGCCAAGATTTCTCAGACTCCAGAAAAAGGCTTAGAACCTTTCTACATTTGCCACAACATAGGCCTTTAGCTATACCTCCAGTTCTTTCTGTTGTAGATGATGCATTTAAGGATGCTTGCACTGCTCCTGATTCATTACCTCCGGCCCCTGCTAAGCCCGATAGGTTCTACAGGGTCCCGGACACTCATCACCATTTATACAAGGCTCCTTTTGCAGATCCAGAGATTATCTTCCAGGGCCCTAAAGCTGTAGCAACTACATCTACTAAAAACCCCCTCCCCTCTGAATGGGAATCCAGGTCCTTAGAGAGATGGGGTAAAAAAGTTTACACCTCTGCTACTTTGTCAGCTAGGGCTTTGAACTGCCAATTTCATATGATTCAATATCAAGAGTTTATGCTTGACCAGTTAACTAAAAAGCTGTCCTCTGAAGAATCTTTAGATAAAAAATATGTTCAGGAAATGGTACATAACATACAGCAGGTTAGTAACCATTCTTTAAAATGTGGCTATGATGCACTGGAGGCTTCCTTTAGATCAGCCATGACTGGCACAGTTATCAGGAGACATGCATGGTTGAAAGAGCAGGCATTACCAGACCATGTCAAATCAAAGCTTTTGGATGCACCCATGGACAAGGTCAATTTATTTGGTTCCCCTGCACAGCAGGTACTAAAAAAGATGGAAGAGAAGGCGAAATCTGTACAAACAGTGAAAGATTTCTTACAGGTTCAACCTCCAAGGTTTAGCAGGAACTGGCCCTCCAAGAATTGGTCCTTTCCGGACTCCTCTAAGACACAGAGAGGCAGGAATAGGCGTTCAAGAGGCAGAAACCAATCCAGGGGTGCCTACAGGGGATGCCAGTGGCAAGGTAACAACCAGCGAGGCACGGACGCAGCCACCACCACTACAACAACACAATCACAGTGACTTGGCTGTGGCACCGCCTACCAGGGAACAACTGGAAGCACCCTTAGGCGGAAAGCTAACCTTATTTTCAAAGAACTGGCATTGCATCACAAGGGAAAAATGGATTTTGCAAACTATAGACAAAGGTCACAGGTTCCATTTCCATACTCTACCAGGAAAGAGAGGAATGCCAAACCTACCACCTACTCAAAGGGCAGAAGCTCTAAAACAAATATCTCAGCTATTAAGAATGAGAGCTGTGGAAAAGGTACCATCTATGGAGCAAGGAAAGGGATTTTACTCCAGACTCTTCCTGGTACCAAGAAAAGAGAGCAAATGGAGGCCTATTCTCGACCTGTCCGCTTTAAACACATTCCTTATTGTTCCAAAATTCAAAATGCTGACCCTACAGCAGCTTCTTCCCATGCTGGGCAAGGAGTCTTGGCTGGTAACTCTAGATCTCAAGGAGGCATACCTGCACGTCCCCATACGACCAATTTGCAGAAGATACCTCAGATTTCTTGCAGGATCAGAGCATTATCAATTCTCAGCATTGCCCTTTGGCTTATCTACTGTGCCCAGAGTGTTCACGAAATGCCTGGCATCAGTAATTGCTCATTGCAGACTTCAGGGGATCCAAATTTATCCCTACCTGGACGACTGCCTGATACAAGCGGACAACAAAAGCAAGCTAACAGAAGACTTACAAAGAGTCATTTACCTGCTGCAAGCCCTGGGATATACAGTCAATATAAAAACGTCAAGGCTGATTCCATCCCAAAGAATAACCTTTCTGGGTGCAGAGCTGGACACATCAAAACAAATGGCATTCCTAACTGCAGAAAAGAAAGAGCAACTACCTCTCTACTTCTTGGCATTAACAAAGCAGAACCATCTAACTGCAAGAAAAGTACTACAAGCCCTAGGCTTCATGGCATCCTGCATAATTCTGGTCCCTCATGCCAGACTGCATATTAGAAAGCTACAGTGGTACCTAAAGAATTTGTGGTCCCAACACAAGCACAGCCTAGAAACCAAAATTCCAATAATCCCATGCCTGAAGCAAGAGTTCCTATGGTGGGCTCAGGCCTGTCAATCAAACACAGGATTGCCCTTCTGCAACAGTCAACCAAGCCAAACCATCACGACAGATGCCTCAGACCTCGGTTGGGGGCACACATGCTGGGCAAGTGCATACAAGGCTTATGGACTCAAGACCAGCTGCGCCTGCACATAAATCTAAAGGAAATGCTGGCAGTAAAATTGGCAATCCAGTCATTCAGACCATTTCTCCAAGAAGGTCAGTTGATGATAAGGACAGACAACACCACAGTTATGTGGTACATCAACAAACAGGGAGGCACACATTCATATCCTCTATGCCGGCTGGCACTGGACCTATGGGATGTGGCTCTGAGCTACAACATTCAGTTACAAGCAATTTTTGTACCGGAAAAGAAAACATTCTAGCAGACATATTAAGCAGAACTACCACAGATGCCCACGAATGGATGCTGCATCCGGACATCTTCAAAGCCATCACAAGAGAATGGGGATTACCACAAATAGACTTATTTGCATCCCCACTCAATCACCAGCTAAAGAAATTCTGCACAAGGACGTACCACCCACTTGCTTGGAAGGTGGACTCCCTATCTTTCAGTTGGAAAAACCTGACAGCATACGCATTCCCACCACTTCCTTTGATGCACAAGGTGCTTTTGAAGATCAAAGAGGAACGTCCAAGGATCATTCTGATAGCTCCAGACTGGCCAAGACAACATTGGTACCCATTGCTGAGGAGCATGTCTAGGGAACAAATATGGACACTACCCCTGATCCCATTACTGTTAACACAGAACAACTACAACATCCTGCATCCAAACCTGAAAACTCTGCAGCTAACTGCCTGGAACATTACATAAGAGCAATTAACCCAAATTTATCCCAAGACATAATCCTGGAGGCTCGTAGACCTTCAACAAGAAAGAATTATGCAGCAAAATGGAAAAGATATCTCATTTGGAGTACTGCAAAGGGAGAAGATGTGGCACTGGTAAACATAGCCAACATCCTGGAGTACTTGGCAGAGCTCTTCCATACAGGCCTGTCCTATTCTTCCATCAAGATACATGCATCAGCTATTTCAGCAGAATACAGCTTGGATCCTCCTGTCTTCTCTCATCCTCTGCTCAGACAGTTTCTGAGAGGAATTAAAAATGTAAAACCTCCCAGGAAACCACCATTGCCAGCATGGGACTTGAACTTTGTGCTAGAAAATTGACACTTCCCCTTTCGAACCAGCAGCAACAGCAGAATTACAATACTTATCCTGGAAGACTGCTTTCCTGCTGGCAATAACCACAGCAAGAAGGGTCTCTGAACTACAGGCATTAATGGCAGTGCAACCCTTCCTGATCTTCCATCAAGATAGAGTGTCCATGAGAACAAATCCTACATTTATGCCTAAGGTGGTATCCAGAGTGTCTTTAAATCAGGCTATCCACCTACCTACATTCTTCCCCAACCCACAGAACAGGGGAGAAAGACTCTTGCATACCTTGGATGTACATAGACAATTACGCTACTACCTGGACAGGACCAAGTCCAATAGAAAAACTGACCAGCTTCTGGTAGCATATGCAACAGGAAAGGAAGGAAAACCAATTTCAAAACAGACAATCTCCAAATGGATAGGAAATTGCATTAGATTTTGTTACTCCTACCATGGAAAGAAAACTCCAGAGAACATCAGGCCTCACTCCACAAGGGCTACAGCCACTACCACAGCTTTCTTATGAGGAGTGGCTACCAAGGACATTATAGAGGCTGCTACTTGGACCTCCGTGCATACATTTGCCAAGCATTACAATTTACCTTTATACTCTAGATCCCGAGCAGGTTTTGCCACTGCTGTTTTGCAAGGGATCCTAACTACACCATAATCTCTCCTTTTCCTCCTCCCCTAGTTTAGCTATGGTATTCTACCCATTTGTAAGGACTGCAGATGCATCCTTGAAGGACATAGTACAGTTTTGTACCTACCATAAATGTAGATGTCCGATAGGAATGCATCTGCAGTCAGGATTACCCACCCACCTTCCCTCTGTGGTACTCCTAGGGTATTTGCCATCCTTCAGCTAGCTTGGGGATCTATTATGGTGTATTTGTTTGTATATATGTACATACATGCTTATTTTATGTGTTTGCTCTCTACTATTTGGAAACATTGGCATTTATCCAAATTTAGCCATCCAAGAGGGCACCTGGCATCTGGGGCAAGAAACACTGAGGAAAATGGCGTTGGCTGATGCCTTTATACCCGAAAAACTGCAGCGATGACGTCGGGTGAAGTGCGACACCAGCCGAAGCCAGACCCAGACTTTGGAATCCGGCCGACCGAAGGGCTGCCTGACGACAGGACAACCCATTTGTAAGGACTGCAGATGCATTCCTATCGGACATCTACATTTATGGTAGGTACAAAACTGTACTTTTTCTCTTGCTTATATTCTTGAGACGCTATACCAGAATATTAATTGCTGTACAACTAATCCCTCCTAATCCAGTTGTGCAATTAAATGTATCCTACTTGTTCTACATATATGCGGATGTTGAATATGATATGATCTTGTTTGTTCTGCTGGACCAATCACAAAAGAAGATAGACTATTTTTTTAAAGTCCACAGTCCATGTTCATCCTAATTCTTTCTTTCTCCTTTTTCCAGTTCATAAAGATTTGCTGATGATCTGTCAAAGTAATTTTGATTGCATTACCATAGTTTTAGTAACTTCATTGCATTCCTTTTGTTTTGGTTACTACCAAACAAATATCTTTTAGGTAGTTTAACTTTTAACACATTTTCCCATTCATTTTTGTGCAGGAACGTATCCCACACGTTACAAAGGTGTATTTCTGTATTTCAGAGTTAGGACATCAATCAAATTGTCACATTCTGTATCAAATTTTTCATACATATTAATACTGAGAACTTAGATGGTATGTTTAAATTCCCATTACCTCATATGTTTGAAATCCCTTTGCCTCATAAAAAGTACTCAATTTTCACATCACAAACTGTGGACTATTGTCCTGATTTCTTCAGATATACTCTGTGCAAGAAAAGTAGATTTTAGTGCCATGATAAATTTTTGAATGGTAGTGTCACACATTTATACGATCTGTTTCTGGGTATTTTGCATAATTGTCACCAAAGAAAAGATAATGTAGATCTTTATACTGAAATAGATTTATTCTTACTTTTATCCAAAGAGTACCTGGTATTTCATGCTACAACGTTTCTTTTTTATTCTGATTTTTGAACATATCGCAGATGTAACTCCTTTGAAGATCTCTTTAGCATGTCTCTTTCTTTACAATTAACAATTCCTAAATGCAAGTAAAGGATATTGTGTAATTTAACTTCGTAAAAACTATAACTCAGCATTGTACATGCAAAAGCTGATTATGTTATGGGAAGTATAATTTGCACTTACACTTAGTATTACATGGCCATCCATTCGTCCATCCATAGCTATATGTCTTAACAATTTTATGTGCAAGTCGAGCCTCACAGAGATTCTGAGATCTTCTAGCTTCGTGGAAAATACAGTCCGCTGTGGAGTAATCTCCAAAACTTCCAAATCTTTATCTATCAAATCCTTACATTATTGCAGGTGGGATTTAAAGTATCAACACCTGCTTACCTGGCGTTGTACTGAATTTTGTAGACATAGTAGCAGTGTTTGATGCAATGGTGCAGCGGTTAGCATTGCCACCTCAAAACAAGAGGTTCTTTGGTTCGATTCTCAACTGGGGTGCCTTCTATGCGGAGTCTGCATGTCCTCCTTGTGGTCACATGGGTTTTCTCCCACATCCCAAAGACATGCTGTAGGTGGATCGGACACTCTAAATTGGCCCTAAGTGTGAGTGTGTGCGTATGTGTGCCTTCTGTGGAAGGTTGAGCAGCGGGCTAGCAACTCAACACTGTAAAACTCTACTGCCAGTCATTCTGTGGACCGTTGTTCTACTGTGGCAACCCCTAATCAGGATAAGCTGAAAGGAGGTGACGAGGAGATGAAGTAGCAGTGTTTGACATTTTGATGTTGCTTTGTGAATATAAATTTTAAATGTAGTCAGTAGTGGCATGTGATCTGACTTCACAGTGACCAGTTTACTATTTATATACATCATGACATTTTTTGACAGCTAAAAACTATAGTTAACACCGGTTTCTCTATATAAGCATAGCATGTTTGAGCATGTCTTAAAGATCTGTATTGTTATGCTGTTGGTTTACCCTTCCTGGAGTAGTACTACTGAAAAGTCCTTTCAGTTGTCATCTTCTGGCTCTGATACATCATACAATTTCAAAGTAAGTGCGTCATTGACTAGCCTTTTTCATATTTTCAGACGCTTTGCTTTCTGTGTTGACTAAATCAAACAACATGTTGCTGTCTAAGTTTCTTAAATGGCACTGTCAAATCTAATTAATGTGGAATATACTTGGAAATATATTGGACCATATTAAGAAATTCAAACCACTTCGCATGTATTTGAGCATTGATACACAAATCTGATATTTAATTGTATTCACTTTCAAGCCTGTTTGCTTTCTATATATCATGATCCGTTTTATTAGCTCCCTCCAGTAGAGGATCATAAATCATATTGGTCTCATATTCTAACTAACTCTTTAGTAAGTTCACCTACTGCTCCTTGAAACAATTTGAGACTGATGAGATTCCAAAAGATAGTCTTAGAAGTGTATATCTACCCAGAGGTATGTTTGAACATGTAAAGATTTGAGCTAGTGTAATCAGACCAACTTTGCAAAAACATTTAATTTGCAACAAGGAGAACTTAGCATCAGGTGTAATTTAAATTATTTCTTTGGTGTTTGATGTGGATAATGTTTTCTTTTGATCCATATTTATAAATCCTGAGGAACTATTCATGTTCTAAACTTGTCAAGCTTAAGAACTATTACTGAGCTGTTGATCCAGTCTCTTTTTTATTAGCAGTTACTTCCATGTTTTTTATAAGCTCCAGTTCTTCCTGTGTTTTATTTTTGAGCAAAACAATACTCTTCTTGGAGCATATATAACTGCCTCACCTAAAATCTTCTTATGATACAATACTAATAGACAACCTAGATCAGAGAACAACTCAGGGCAATTTATTAGAAAACAAAACTGTGCGTGGGCGCCATGCACATTAAAAGTGAAACATCTGTAAGGAAGTGCCAAGTAAAGCATATGGTATCATAAATTACGACGTGGAACAGTCAGATTATGGTAGCTGGAATGACTTATTAACATTTAAGGGAATCAGAGTAATATTTAAAAATTGTTCTTTGACTCCTCTGAACACAAATTATTTTTGACTTTGTCTCTGATTGGGGGCAAATAAGTTGAAAGCTATAATTTAGATGTACAAAGATCAGTGAAGGGGTGGCAACATACCCCTCAACTGTCCTGATATTTGCAGAATGTCCAGATTTTTTCCTCTTATTTTTGGTCTGTCCCTCTCAAAAGTTGTAGTTGTCTGGCAATACATTGAGGATTGATGTCACTATATAATTAAGGATATTTCAGCTTCAGACTTCACATTCTTTAGAATATGCATAGTAATGCAAAATCTTTTAGTATATCAGCTGTCTATGTTTATAAGACCAGTATTTAAAAATTGTACCTATTTTTTAGCTCTTGTCCCCCCATTATTTTTGGCTTTGTCCAAATTTCTTGCACTTACAGGCTGACAGGTATGGGTGGCAAATTACATTAGAGTAACTATTATGAACAACAAAAATATCTTACGTTTCATGTTATTTGTGGTTTCCTTGTTCCTCTGTTTTAAGCGTGGCTGATTTCATTAAACCATATTGAAAGTAATAAAACATAAAGAACCAATTACACACGCAGATCATCTAAGAATAAATTATAGCACAGGGTTGTTGTGTCTTTCGGCTTTTCCCAGTTAGGGGTCGCCACAGCAGGACTCCGGTCCGCTAATGATTGGCAGTAGATTTTTACGTGCCAAGTTCCCAGCCCTGATAAACAACCTTCAATGAAGGTATGCCCATTCGTGCATGTCTCCACACAGAAGACGCTCTAGCTGAGAATCGAAGAGGACAACGTCTTACTGTGAGGCGACAATGCTACCGCAGCACCACCACCACAGTACAAATTATAGCACAGAGTGAAACCTGAAAAAGAGGAACATTAAATAGTGAGCAACGTAACCACAGAGCGTGTTTAACAAGATTGGGTGAGAAAGTTCGTGCTGGTAGCAGTTTCATTTTTGTTCTATTATATTTTGGTAATGTGATTTAAAAACACTCCTTAACTCATTCCCTCCAGTACAGCTCTTTTGAGTGTGCACCTTTAACTCCCAGTGGGTGTGGCTTGAGCCTTTAGAAAATAAAGTTATCACCTTACAGTTCTAAGAAATACTCATTGACAGAGTTCAAATATGAATACAGTTGTGTTTGCCATTGTGTATGCTTCAAGGTAAAATATCCTGATACCTTGTATGTAACATGGTTTTGGAATTATTAATGCAAATATGAACAGGCAATATTGATGTGTAGAGGTGTAGTAGAAGGTACCTGCAGAAACACCTGGAGGCACACTCAGCTGTAATGAGTTAGGATCTGGACCATCTGCCTGAACTCAGGGGCTCCGATCATCCTCCTTCCCATCACCCATGCTTCAAATATTGGACTACGGAGCAGGATCCAGGTGATTCATCAACCTAAGTTTGATGAGGCAGTGAATGTGAGATCTGTACCTTTCTCCAGTCGAACCGTTGCGTACCACTATCTGGCTCAGAGTATCTCCTACTGCTAGGTCCTTCTGCATTCCTGAAGGTGTCACCTACCATCATTTGTGAGTCACAGATTAGGAGCTCCCTGCTGGGCTGATACTGGAATCACTGCCTCTTCCTCTGCGGCATGCCTGAACGGGTAGTACAGAACCCAACCCTAGAGCTTCACTGATTTTAGTGACAAATGATTCTTGTTGAGGTTCTTGTTCTGTCTTATGTTTTAAGGATCCCATAACTCTCACCTTCTGAGGTGACTGTCAGAAGGTACTGTTGTTACTTTGCAGCGGGGGGAGGAATACAGTTGTTAGCGGAGCCACAGCCTTTACTGCTCCCATTTCCATGCCAAATTGGAAGTTTTGGGAAACAAAGCGGAGACAGCCAGTAGATTGGAGTTCTGTGTATTTCTGTAAATGACAAGCAGTTGTTTTAACCTTCAGTAGTTTTTTGATTGTTGGTAGCTCTCAGCTCTGTGTTGTGGCATTATTTTAGGAAGAAAAAAATGCACAAAACGAGCCAGCACAAAGGTTAAGGCAAGCACAAAACTACTTTTATTGTGGCATGTTGAAACACAAAATAAAAAAACAAAGAAACTGCAAACCGGTTTCGGCCAATGTAATGGCCTTCTTCAGTGCAGAAAGAAAAAGTTAGAATGATGCATACTGATGTTCCTTATATACTGAGAAATTTAAAGGGATATGTAACCAAAAAAGAAAAATTTTTGTATGAACAATTCATAAAAACAGAAAATAATGACAAAAATCTAAATAGAGAATATAATAATATTACATTAATATTGATCACATTAATTCCCAGTGGAATAGGGAAAATAAGCTCAGTTCAAACCCTGAATTACAATACATATATATGTATAAATATATAATATCAACATACAGCTTTATCCACATTCATTTAGCCCAGGTTTGAACAAAGCACCCAGTTTTGTGATCCATAATGCTTCCATGTTATTGAGCTTTTCATGCCAGCCTTCCTTGGTCATCCTCGGCAGCTGAATCTTATCAATGATTGTAAATTGAAATTGGGCAGTTTGGTGAATCAATGTAGGCTTATATAGGTAATCTGTTAATTTTTTAGTTCTGATAGCATTGAGATGCTCACTTATGTGAAATCTTAGTGGACGAGAGGTTTGGCCAACATAAAATGAAGTACATGTACAGGTGGCTAAATATACCACCCAATCAGAACTACAATTACCAAGCTTTTGGCTTAAACTTTGCTGATTCTGGGAACCCCAATACACAGGTAGGGGATATCAAGTATATATGTGGCAATCTGTTCCACAAAATAACTAAAAACATGAGGGCCTTAAGAGCCAATGTTTGGCACTTGAAGCTCTTTAAAGCTTATAAGCTCAAAAATATAACCCCTCAGGGACTCAGAATTCGAATTCAACCATTAGTTGGTTTGGTTGATGAACAACTAACCAAAGATTGGGCTAAGACCCAACATGATGCATCCATGTTATTTGTAGATACATTAGTTTCATACTATGAACGTATGGTGGAACAACAGACAATTGAGGTATATAATAATTGTATGGAAGCTCAAGCTTTTGAACATTAGGAGTTTTATCATAATCATGTCAGGGAATTAGTTAAGGAACTTGCCAATTTAGAGACAGTTACTTAAAAAGAAAACGTAGAAGTTTCAGCGTGATCTGACCGATTATGAAAAGGGTAAACCATTCATGGTTCAGAGAAATGTAAGATTTTTTGATACATCCAGTAGAATAAACAAGAAAAAGAGGCCGAAGAGATCAATATTGAAGAAAAATACTTTTTCTACTAGTAGTGTTACAGATGAGGATACATCTTCAGCCACGGATCCTGAATGCCCTTCCAATCAGGGGTCCCCAGTAGCCAAACGCAAACCTTCAGCAGAACCTTTAGATATAGGAAACACAGGGGGGGCAGGAAACATAGGGGAAGGGGCTTACAGTTTGCAACAGCTACTACAGAAGATAGTCAAATAATTGATAATGTGCATACTATATCTTCCTTTGAATTATCCTCTGACCAAAATAAAGTTCTTAACAAGGGTTTGAATTTTGTGCCTTCCTCTTTTGTTTCGGAACAGACTTTTGTTAATGAATTAAATCAATTTTGTTGATTGATTAATCTGAAAATATTTTTTGCAGATTGTGATCTCTCTCAAAGTTCATCTGGTTTTCATTTTGGGAAATCGACATTCCAACCACCCATGGATAAGCATGTGGCCATATTCAGGGAATGTGTGCTCAAAGATCTACATTTTTCACCTGGATTTCAGCCTACCAAATATAATTTGACCCCTTCGGAGCGTAAGGGGTTACAGGAACTCAGTTCCAGTCATGACATCATCATTTTGCCAGCAGACAAAGGGGGTGGTATTGTGGTTATGGATCGGGTTATGTATATTGCTGAAGCTTACAAACAGTTATCTGATGCTAGGTTTTATATGCATATGGTAATAGACCCAACGCCTAATTTCAAATCACTAATTGACTCTTTCCTGGATATGGCCACTAAAGAAGGGGTTATAGACCAATGCACATGTAAACAGCTTAAGGTCACCAATCCCATTCCCCAATATTTGTATTTGTTGCCAAAAATACATAAACATCCTACGTGTCCTCCGGGCTGACCTATTGTTTCTGGCAGAGGCTCTCTAACCGAGCCCCTGTCTGTTTTTCTTACTTATTATCTCAAACCATTATTGTCTATGGTCAAGTCCAGGCTTAAGGACACAACTGAATTTCTGAACATTCTTCATGATACTCATTTGGCATCAGATTGGTGGCTTTGTACACTGGATGTTGCCTCCCTATATACTAGTATCCCACACCAGGCTGGGATATCAGCTATAGTATTTTGGTTAGAAGAATCCAAGCTCTATTCTACTGGATTTAATAACTTTCTTATCAATATGACGGAATATGTACTAACCAAAAATGTCTTTTTCTTTGATGGTCAGATATATTGGCAAACCAGGGGAACAGCCATGGGGGCTTCTTTTGCCCCGATATATGCTGACCTATTCATGGGTTATTTTGAAAAAATTGACATCTATGATATTGGTAACAACAAATTTCTGGCAGAACTGGACATTTGGAGGAGATACTTTGATGATTGTTGGATGGTGTGGTGGGGAGATATACTTTTGGCTCAAGAGTTTGTTCAATATTTGAACAATAATGTATGGGGTATCATGTTTACTTTGGAGACTCAATACCATGAAATTGTTTTCTTGGATGTCAAGGTTACCAGACAACATGATCATACTCTGGCGACGAGTGTACACAGAAAGTTTCCACGGTATAACTCTCTTTTACATGCCTCTAGTAATCATCCCCGCCACATCATCAGCAACATTCCCAAGTCACAATTCATACGTATGAGACATATTTGTTCCTCTATTAAATCTCATGCAGAATGTGAACAAGATCTTTGTGATAGATTTATTCAGAGGGGATATAACAGATGTCGACTTCACAAAACCATCTAGGAGGTCAGACATATGCCACGATCTCAATTATTAACATACAAACATGAACAAGAGGCATCTACTCATTCCCAAGCACAACCTATCAGATTTACAGTTACCTATGGCAACAATACCCCTTCATTTAGAAATATTGTTGATAATCATTGGGGTATTTTGAGAGCACATGAGTTTTTATCTGACATATTACCTGAGACATGTTCTTTTTCATACCGTAGGGGTAGGATGTTTACTTTACATATTACAAAAAATTTCACTCTACAACAACCACACAAATGACCTTGTTTGGGGATCCACTCATTGGTTCCTTTCCCTGTGGTCACTGCAGTGCATGCAGGTATATGAGTAAAATGAAGGAATTCTCAAGTGCCAACACTTCACGAGTTTTCAACATTAGGATCTTTGGTAATTGTAGTTCTGATTGGGTGGTATATTTGGCCACCTGTACATGTACTTCATTTTATGTTGGCCAAACCTCTCGTCCACTAAGATTTTGCATAAGTGAGCATCTCAGTGCTATCAGAACTAAAAAATTAACAAATGCCCTATATAAGCATACTTTGATTCATCAAACTGCCCAATTTCAATTTACCACCATTGATAAGATTCAGCTGCCGAGGATGACCAAGGCAGGCTGGCATGAAAAGCTCAATAACATGGAAGCATTATGGATCACAAAACTGGGTGCTTTGTTCAAACCTGGGCTAAATGAATGTGGATAAAGCTGTATGCTGATATTATATATTTATACATATATATGTATTGTTGTAATTCAGGGTTTGAACTGAGCTTATTTTCCCTATTCCACTGGGAATTAATGTGATCAATATTAATGTAATATTATTATATTCTCTATTTAGATTTTTGTCATTATTTTCTGTTTTTATGAATTGTTCATACAAAAATTTTTCTTTTTTGGTTACATATCCCTTTAAATTTCTCAGTATATAAGGAACATCAGTATGCATCATTCTAACTTTTTCTTTCTGCACTGAAGAAGGCCATTACATTGGCCGAAACCGGTTTGCAGTTTCTTTGTTTTTTTATTTTGTGTTTCAACATGCCACAATAAAAGTAGTTTTGTGCTTGCCTTAACCTTTGTGCTGGCTCGTTTTGTGCGTTTTGACATTTTGGTTTGAGCCTTGCACTGAATCTACCTTGCGTGTCTTTTTGGTTTGCTCCATATTATTTTAGGAAGGACGTGGCAAAAATCTGAGGCAGCAGTCTAGACGTTTTTGTATTAGATATTTGTATTTTGATAGATTGAGTGCGCTCGCGCTTCTGTTTCACTCTGAACTCTCACTACCATGCCTAAAGAAGTTTCACTTCAGTAATCTGCATCTTGACAAACACTTTTAGCACCCAGATTATTGTTTCTTCACTGTTGTAAAGTACTCATAACAGTGTTCCTTGTATTACATTTGCTTGCCTTATCAGCTCTCCTTACAGATTCTTTCAGCACTAATTTGCGGTAAGAAACATGCACGCTGACATTGTTTCTACCTGTTTTAAGCTTTTACAACTAAAGAACTCTTTATTACTGTTTACGCTGCCTTGCTTTCATTTACGAGTATGTACACAAATGTATTGGTCATAAGTTCACTGCCACCAAGTATCTCATGAATGTGCCAGCTTTACTTCCAGTTATTTGGCTACTGTGATTAATAGCCCCTTTAATACAATCAGACTTGCAGCTCTGAATATTGGCTTTATTCATAGTCTCGTCATCACTGGTCTGCAAGTCATTCTGTAACTGTACAGTACAACTGATTTTAATCATACAAATTGTCTCACAAACATAAGAGCAACTACCAGTTTTACATTCTTTCACTCTGTTTCATTTCGGTTACCATCTATTGATTCCTAAACCATTCGATTTCTAGTTAAAAATAAAAGCTTTTTTGCATGAAGAAAATTCTACTTCAGTTCACAAAAGGCCTGAAATGTTTCCTGATAACAGACAACTTGGGCCTCTCTCTTCTGTTTTAAGGTTAAAATTAGGAAGTACCCTAATCTGTTCTTTTCTTGTGAAATGAGGAAACAGTGTATATTTCATGTTTTCTTGCATTTCTGCAGTTCTGCTCACAGAGAAATGCAAGTCAGATTTTTAGTCCACTCTTTCTATTTTCAGACAAGTTTCAGAGACAGCTTACCTTCAAAGGCATTTGTGGGTCTAGTGAAGATATTTCAAGCCACAAAATGGAAAAATGCAGCTACAAAAATGATGCTGCGTCAAGAATGAGAACAGAAATTGAAAAAAAAATGAGTTATTGTTTGTGACAGTGAGGTATATCACTAAAATAATTATTGTATACACAGAAAAATTGCAATTTTAGTCATTTTAAGGTTAATGTGAAAATCCGAAAAACACACTGGAGTCTTTATTTTCTACTTCAAATTATTAAAAAAATAAGAGTGGTCTGCTGTAATGTGTGGCTGTGATAATACACAGGCACCTCAGAAATAATTTGCAGATGGCAGGAAACAGCTTCTGAAGTAACGGAGTTAATGGAACTTTGACATCCGTATATATTACACCATGGGCCTGAATCCAAAAGACTTGCTGTGCATGTAAGTAACTGCTTACACTGAGAGCAAGTGGTTTGGAATATGGCTCCCCCCACCCCCCACATGCCTGTATATAGATGGTCCTTACACCAAAGTAAGTTACTTACAAGGCTTTCAGAATCAGGACGGACTTACAATGAGATTAACTCTTTTTGAATCTGGCCCCATATAAGTAAAACATGCACCTGAACTGCAATGACAAAGGCAAACAAATGGCACATAATCCCACATACAGGTAATTAACTCTCCTTAATAATTCAGCTTCTGTATCATCACCATATGATTCCATATGATTGCATGTGTTATAGTCTGCAGCTTCTCAGCAGTGTTCTCAAGCTCTGAAATGGAATGGAAACACGTAGTGTACACACAGGGCTCACTAACCTGTATAATAAAGATTTCTGTCGTTGCACAATATGGAGCACAGAAGAAGACGCTACTTCTCAACCGTATAGAACTTTTCCATTCACTAGGGCTGGCACTGACACTGTTCTTGCCATTTTCTGCAGCTACTTTGCCCATTCCTGGATATCACCATGTTGATTATAAGACACCAATCTATCTTGGTTTATATGACATACCTGGTGAACCCCTCTGGCAGCAGAATATTACCTGAAAGAATGATATAGCTAATAAGACGTGTCTCATGTATAATCTTGTCTTTTGCAAAAGATGTATTGCTGCTTTTTCTTTTGTCTTTCTACTATGATTTTTTGGTCATTTTTGAGACTTGAAAAGTCCAAGTTTCTGTATATTGCACAGGCTCAGACAGGTGTGTGTGCGTGTGTGTGTGTCTGTCTGTCTGCAGTTATGATGACATCAGATTATGCTTGAGATATTAGGTTACACCATTGGATACATACATTTTGCCAATGTACTGCCTTCCATTACAGATGTAATTTAATGTTAATGCTGCTAGCAATACTCAGGGAATTCCACAAGTTTTATTTATATGATTTAAACTGCCATTCCAGAGTTCTTTATTATGCATTATGCTTATGAATCTGTCCTCTCAGCAGGGAGCCCAGCTGAAGGCAGCGCAGCTGCAGTAATGCAGCATACCACCATTGCAGTGTTTTAACACATAATGTATCTACATGCATCCATCTGTAGACTGATTGCCTAGTACTTACCTATGAACCTTGTACCTAACATTTCTGCAGCACAGGTAAAAGCTGCATTGTCCAAAGCCAAGAATACAGCATCCACGGGACTTGATAATACCCCTGGATGGTCCTACATGAGCTACAAAATGAACTGGCACCACACCTGTGTGCCCTGTTCAATCACAGCCTCACCTCATGTTTTGTCCCTAACAAATGGTTCACTGCTACAGTCATCCCTCTTCATAAAGGGGGAGTGACTACAGAACCTGGGAACTATCGATCCATTAGCCTGATGAGTCTTGTATGTTAATCTATGGAGCACATCATCATGGACCTGCTTAACAAAAATATAGGCAATCTCCAAACTCCTGACCCCACATGGTTTGGCTTTGTCAAGGGGGCATCCTGCCTGCTGAACCTGGTTTACTTCTTTGAGGCAGTCAGCAAGGCTGTGGATGAGGGTAAGGTAGTGCATACAGCCTACCTCATCCTGGCCAAGGCCTTTGATACCATTCCCCACTCGAGTATCATTGATAAACTCACCAAACTAGGCATCAATCCTTATATCACCAGGGGGGTTGCAAATTAGCTCACAGACAGGACCCACAGAGTGAAAGTTGTGGATTCCAAGTCAAACTGTTGACCAGTTACGAGTGGAGTCCCACAGGGCTCGGTTCTGGGCCCTCTCCTGTTTGGCATCTACTTCCAGAAGTCCAGGCCAACACAGAGGGACTCTGGCTGACCAAGTTCACTGATGACTGCAAGCTAGGAGTCATTATTAACTCCCTAAGTGATGCAGACATCCTACAAAAGGGCCTCACCGTGACCAATGACTGGTGTTGGAACCATGGCCTTAAGCTTAATGCCAAAAAATGTTATCATTCCCTTTGGAGAAAACTTAGTTCCCACTAATTACCACATCGATGGAGCCCACTAAACACTGAAGGGGCCTTAGGAGATCTGGGCACCCAGGTCGACAGCCACCTCACCTTTGAGCACCACATTGCCACTGTGGTCAGAAAGTCCTTCTGCGTGGCACATCTTATAACCAAAGGTTTCACATCCAGGAAAAAAGAGGTCATCATCCCTCTCTACTCATCCCATCAATCATCGAATAGAACATCCCGTTTGGCATGTACCTGACCAGACACCTACAACAGCTGGAGAGGCCACAAACGTACCTCATAAAAAGGATCCTAGGTCTTAAACACATGTCCTACATGGACAGACTCAAGAAACTTCAGCTGTTCTTAGACCCTTATCAGCTACTTAGAGGTGATCTCTTCTTGACTTACAAAGCCATGTCCAACCCAGCCCTACTTGACATGCTACACATAACAAAATCCCACTCCCCCCGTGCCACACACTCCAGTGATCACAACCTCATTACCACAATCAACAGAACATGCTGGAGGGACAGGTTCATTACCCAGAGACTGCCCATACTCCGGAATAAGCTTCCCATTCATGTCAAGCAGAGCACCTTGCTGACCCTCTTCAAGAGAAATCTCGACGAGTGGATGGGTAACAAAGTTCACCCCAGGGATCACTCCAGTTGACCTACTGGATAGAAGAACTGTGAACTAACATCGGGTGGCACGATGCCAGGGCAATGTTTTGAGCTTGGCTTGTAAAGGCTCCGGGGCCATTAGCCTAGTACACACCTATCAACCTATAAAGTGCCACACGAAGCATTATAAAATGTGAGTCCATGAAGGTAATCATTCACAAAGAAATCCATCCTCAACCCCTTTATCCCATTTTGCACATGGGGTCAGGTTGTCACGTCAACAGTGACAATTATCTCAAGCCAAGGTTCACACTGCTGGTTGGCTAGCCCTGCCATGGTAGTTCATAAGAAATATAAAATATAATTGATTTCAAGTTAACAGAAAAATTATCTGTTGCCATAAAAACTCATTTAGCCAGAGGGACGAAGTAAAAATAAAGTTCTCAGCCATCTTTGAGTCACCCAGTAAGTAAGGTGTTGTGCAGACACACTGAACTTTCTAAAATTATCTAATAGACATTAGTAAAATTGTATAGGAGAGATGGCTGTCAGAAGTTTCATCCAAATGATGCCAGTACTTTTTAAATACTTTGGAACACTAAATATGTCATTAATTATTGCAGGGTGTGGTTTAAGGTTTTTCAGCATGAACATGTGTACACTTTATTATTAGTGGTGAGAAAAGAGATGGAAACTTAATACAGTAGTTCATAGCTGCCAGTAAAAGGTGTGCTTTACTTCACAGTGGTATGCAACTTACAAATCAAGATATGCTTCAGTGCTGTCAGCCAACACGTTTCTGTTTTACTGTTGCACCAGCCTAATGCAGTTATGAAACCAAGTGGGGTACATTACGGTGACCTCTGACCTCACTGACTTCCCATTATCACACTTACTAAGATTTATTGAAAACAGCATGATTTGTGTACTACAAGCATACCATGCAGTGTTCAGGCCCCAGGGCACTCTAGGAAAACTGACTCATCAAATCTAATATGGTGTGATTTATCCCCCATCCAATAATCAAAATTAAAAAAGAGCTCTGCAGAACAAGGTGCTTATGAAAATATGTTAAGAAAATTATTTGTTGATTTTGTATACATGTAAAATGCAGCTCTTTGAAGTGATTAGAATGCAGAGACAGCAGCATATCAGAAATGGAGACTCCGTGCTCAGTCCAGTACTGAAATTCAGAACCTCTTTGGCTCACTGCGCTTCCCCTTGTTTGATGTGGAGTGGAAATTCGATGCCCATAATAAACACAAACAAATGCCAGTCCTGTGAGGATTTCCTGTTATGTTTGAAGAGGTACATGCATAATCCTCCCAGAATATGTTCAGAAACCACAACAAAATATCTTACAACTGCATTAACCTTCTTATTTCTGCTGTTAACTGATTACTTGGAGAATGGAGCAGTCATTTTCTATGTAGGATACAGTGATTTCTGCTGACTTTTCAGGTCTCCCCATCTGAAATAAAATTAAGTATATTTTGCAAAATAAAGATGTACAGTGTAGTTTGCATGTGTAATCCTGCTCAGCTCCTTCCATAATGTACATCTGAAGCCACACTGTATATAATACTACTCTGGATCCCCAATGTCTGTACTGTCATTCCCTGCTGCATATACACTGTTTAGTGCCTTCTCTGAACAATGCCAGTCTGTAATACAAAGAAAGCCACCCTGGTCTTTAAACCACAAATGTTTTTTTACCTCCAACATGCACGGAAAGCCACTTCTAATGCCTAGGAGGTGATGGCTCTCTCAATGTTTGTTTCTTATTTTAGGAACACAGTTGAATACAAAGTCTGCAAATGCCTCCCTGCATGAAATAAAGAAACGTGTCCTTCATGTGAGACAACAGGTGCAAATTACATAAATAAACCTCACCTGTCTACTTGTGATCTATGTCCTATGCCTGCCTGAAATATGTCTTTAAGGTTCTTTCAGTACATATAACAGTCCTGTCGCAAAATACAATGCATACAGGGCTGAGGAACAAATATAAGTCAGACTACAAGATAATGAATACCAGTATCCATAGTCCGAGTAAAAGAAATGCTGCCAAAAGAAGTTTCCTTCATAAAAATAAAATGTAGTTTTGATATTGTGGAAGCAAAAAGGCAAAAGACCACAAGAAAATCCCCAGAGGGCTCAGACAAAAAGACCTTGATAAGACCAAGAAACGTGTGCCCAAAGGCATTTGCAATCCCTCCTTTCAAGGCATAATGGGAGATAACAGCATAAATTACTGCTAAATAACAAATGTTTCAGCATTTTGTCTCAGAATTGTAGAATGACACCTAGATTTTTAATAATTCAGTCAAGTCAGTCAAGCCAAAAAGCTAGCCTTAGCTTGATACAAATATATTTCTTCGTTATCACACCCCATCAGTATACCATAAGTCTAAACTAGCTTATCAGGTAAATCACAGAAGTCTAGTACAGACAGTTGTAACTGAGATGTAAAAATCGTAGGCTACACAATTTATGAACTCAGGAAGGTAGAATATGTGGACTTTGTAGCTCACAGTTTAAGGGAAGGGGATATGTTTTTATCTGTGTATGGTACGTGTTTTTAGTTTTTTAGTTTTAATCACATTGAACTGATTCTGATTTTCAGCAATATTGTCAAGTGGCAGGGACCTGGAAGTTTTCCCTTATCCCGCCAGAGATTCTGCAACCTTGGAGTTAGCATGTTTATAGATATGAGAGTTCAGGGGGGATTGCTCCCTGAAAAATGTCTGGTTTGTGTTGCAGTTTAAACAATGAATTTGTTTATTGCAGGCTTTACTTTTTTTTATTGGCATGCTATAACTTAGTTTGCTGTGCTACTATGAATCCTGTGTGTAGTGATCAGTGCAGTAGAACAAACTAGAAGATGAAGAAAAGAAGCACTCTGGATACCAGACATGGCAGTGGAGTCTCCACAAGTATTGTGTGTAAAGCCCTTTCTCGAGAGGTGTGAAAAGGACAAAAACAGTTTTAAACATTACCCTTAGAATGAAAACAAAACAAGAGAGAGACAATTATAATTAACCATTGAGGGCTATGTATATGACAAATTTAACAGGAGCATCTTGGCTGCAGATATATATCAGAGCATGGTAATTTTAAATGCCCTTTGAGGGCAAATCACAGACAGCTACTCGTATAATCTGTTCAAATAAGTAGTATCTAGAACACAATTCCTGAGATGGGAATGACAAAAGGGTCTCAGACCTGAAAGGTGTTTGGGGATAGTTGATCAACAACCAGAGTGATTTACAATCAAAATTTAGATTGCCATCACTTAGGAAATGGGACATTGTGACTGCAAGGACACTGTCTCTGAAAATATGTAGTAAAAATGAAGAACAACAGATATTCTTCAAAACTGCCATCACTGAATCAACAAGTCTTTTTTGTGAAACAAATATACAAACTTAAAAGCTTGCTTCTCAAAAGAGGTTATCTTCATAGTTTCTAGATTACTGTGTAGCATTTATGAAATATAAGGTAGCAGTAAATGACGCTAGATCAGAATGCAGATGATACTGACACTGACACTAAAGTACTGAACAAGTTATTTATATTAGTATTGGGGAAAGAACAAAAGAGAAGTGTAACACAGAGAAAAGAATTGGCCAGAGTTCATGGCCCAGATGATATGCCAGTCAGAAATGTATAAAGTACCCAGATAAAACTGCTTACACAACTACTGGTAGATCTCTGGCCCCTGTGCAACTACAAACTGTTTGGGAAAATTAGCATTATTTCTCTACTTATTTAAGAAGGTGCAAGGCTACTGTGGGTAACCACAAGACATTTTGCCTGACAGCTTTGTCAGGGAAAGTATTTGAGAAGACCCTGTGAAAGAGACGTGAGTCCTTTCTAAAGAGAAACCAGTTTTAAGACCAAACAAGGTGCTGCTGCCAGCGAATGTTTTATCAGTCTGTGGCTAGGTAACAGCCAAGCTGGAGCTTGGATTACTAGTTAATGTGATGTACCTGGATTTCAGAAGGATGTTCACCTCATTTCCACATTGAAAACTAAAGCTGTAAGGACTAACAGGAGGATAACAATTCAGAGGCTGGTGCAGAAAATGGCTGATAAGGAGAACTCAGATGGCTGTGGCCAAAGTGAGGCTGTCCAAGGCAAGGAAAGTGACCAGTCAAGTACCACAACAGTCAGTGCTGGGCTGTCAAACATATTCAGCTTGGATATAACTGAGGAGATGGACCAATAAATGAAGCCTGTTTTCAGGTTACACAGAGATCATGGTCACATTTCTAAATAGAAAAGAAAATCTGAAAAGTGGTCTGCAAGTTATTTACAAGGTTTCAAACAGGTGGCAAGGTTTTGCATTTTGGACACAACAACCTACTATTGGTGGCCAAAATGTAGCTAAGGGCAATCATTACAGTGCTCTTGGACCATGAGGAACAAGTAGAGAAGACAACCATATTCAGTGTGTACTGTGGGATACAGAGAGAAGGAAAAGGGAAGTGGGTCTTCAATCTGTTGTCTGCTAGTGAGACCATATTTGGAATTTTGCAGTAACTTCTTTAGGTCTTACAAGGAAAATGATGTGAAAAAAGTAAACAGCGTCCAGATAAAAGATCACATAGGCAGTGATGGAGATGGGGAGGCAGAGTATAAACAACAATTGGAGTCAATGGATTGTAGTCATATTAGAAAGAGTGAGAATATAATGTGGGTCACAAGAATCTGTAACAGAAGAGCAAAGGGATAGAAGTACAAAGGCAAAGGAGGGTCCATTACGTGATGCTGGAGGTTTGCACTTTACCCTGGATATGAGAAAGTGTTGTTTCACAGAAAGAGCTGTTGGCCATTGGAATGACCTGCCTGAATATTTGTGGGGGTGTAAATCTGTGAGGATCTTTGAGTAGCCCATAGTGCAGCTTGAGATGTTTGGGGTACCCAGAAAATAGGAAGCAGCAGCCACAATCTCAATGCACTGCCAGTAAGTAGATTGTATAAATTGTCATTCATTATCAGCAGTTGTTTAGACACTGTCTGGAATACCATGTCTAGCTGGGGAGACGTCTTTGTAAAGATATAAGCAGAGTCGAGGTAGTTAGCAGTAGAACAACAAACATTCTGCTCATTCTGAAATGGAATAACATGATACATAGAGTCTTGAAGAGAAGGAGTGGTGGCACTATTGAAATTAAGTCTTAAACGGGAATAATCAGTGTTCAGGTGGGTCACATCATCATTTGAAATGTGGTACATGAGACAAAATGTCAGTCTGTGGTGACGAGATACCCAACTTGAGCAAACAAGAGGAAATATATAGGTTCATAGGAGATTAACAGAGGCACAATAGCCTTTAAAAGCCTAGCCAGTAATCCCCAGGATATGACAATATTATATCTTAATTCTCCAGATATGGGGATGGGGTAGTATCAGGGTAGTGAGTCTTTGGGTGTTGGATCCCTGAGTCATTTTGCAGACTGCCTCTGTCCATAAGGGACATGGTATTACCCCAATAAGGGACATTAGCAGTATATACATATTATATATATATATATATATATATATATATATATATATTTTGTTTTCAGATAAAGGTCTGTAAATTATTGACCAAATCTTCCTGATAACATACTGGATCAAAAACAGTAAGAAAATTCAAGAATGTATGGAAAATAATTAAATCTGCTCTTAGGAGGGAGTAGAAGAAATTAGTTGTTAATCACTTTTGACTTGCAATTCATCAGTTAGATAGGAAATTGACAGTGTAGGGATCCAGAAATTAGAAGGATAGGCTATGCTAATGCTATAAAGAGCAAACTAAGTCAACTAATATGCAAAGAAGTAATAAACAAGGGACTTATACTTGCAACAGATATGCTTATTGTAAATATATATATATATATATATATATATATATATATATCAAAGAGTATTGTACATATTGTTAGTAGAAAAAAAATTACATTGCAAGCATATGATAGTTATGAAACTAGAAATATAGTTTACTTAGCAAAATGTGAACTATGCAAGGCATTTTATATAGGGAAAATGACCCGCAAGTTAAAGGCCAAGACGAGTCCAAGGCAGAAGGTCGCAAGCAGCAACTATTTTATTTAGTAAACCAATTCAAACCAAAACAAATATATATTAAGCACTTCCGTCCCTTATCGGAACTTCATCACAATATAAAGACAGTTAAGTTACAAAACTTTTATACACACGTGCATGAGTAATGACAACACTTCCTTTGATGTTTCTAGAGGGGGTGTCTTCAGCTATTCCTAGGCTAAGTAGTATCACAATGCCATCTAGTGTTTGTAAGTTTTAAGTGCACTTCATCTTGACAGTGTGCAATCTTGCAGGCCAGCTAGAATACAGTAATTTTTTTTTGTATTGAACAGATTATGTTTTCTGCATATATAAAAAGTAGTTTCTGTGTAAAAAATTCTTAAACAAAAAATAAAGATCACATTAAAATGAGAAATGTGTAATCATGTAAAACATACCTATCTTAAATTTGTGTCCATAAAAATCACTCCAAAAAACCTAGCACCTAAAAATAACTCAACCTTCAATACATGCAATGATGTGGAAAAAGATATTAAAACCAATAGTAACAGGCAATCGGGGCATTCATTTAAAAAGTATATAAAATGTATGTCGTGCATCATTTCCCTGAATGAGCTTAAATGGGAACAAAGAATCGTGTATTAAATATAAAGTTCATATAAATGTGTTGTGCATTTAAAATATAAAAAGGGGGGCTTAAACTGCGAACCCATAGCGAAAGGGGCCAGAGCTGCTGTTGTACCATATATCCCTACCTCTGTTTCGTTACCTAATCAATGCTTTAAATTTCAAAAGGGGTGCAGTGGAACAAGACTCGTTAAGTCCAGGCCAACCATGGACACCCAAAGTCAGTTACCAATATAATTCCCTTAGTTCCAATAACTGTACCCGTGGACCTTCCGTCATTCCCTCCTTTAATCCTTCCATAACTACGAACTTAAATGTTTGACTTTCTTTGTCCAAAATATGTGCTACCAAGGCATTATTGGGATTCCTTTTGTTGATGTACTGGTGTTCTTAAATTCTTTCCTTCAACCTATGCACAGTTTTACCTATGTAAAAACATTGGCACTGTTGGCATAATGCCACATAGACCACCCTCCTAGAATTACAGTCAAAATTTTACCTAACTTTGTGTCCTAACTTCTCTGTCAAAGTGGAATTTTCACAAATAATCACCCAGTTTTTTTCAATAACCCATTTAAGTGTTCTGTGGTCCATATTAAAGGTAGTTATGAAATTCATGGAATAATAAGGGCTGATCAAATCCATAGTTACATTCCTTCCACTTCAGCCCCTATATTTTGTTTTCTAAAATTTGTTGACCCTCCTAAGATAGCTTTATACCATCCGGTATTTCTTTTTCTTATGACCTCCAATTTCAGCTCCTAAAGCAATCCATTGGGGTAACCTCTCTTACAGAACATACCCAGTAAAAGTTCACATTCATTATGGAAGTCCTCATCTGTGGTGACTATTCTAGCAGCTCTAAACAATTGCCCTTTCACCACAGATTTCTTCTGATGGAAGGGGTGGTAGCTGTTGAAATGGAGAAAGGAATTTGAATAAGTGGGTTTTCTAAAAATCGTAGCAATAAATTGGTTATTCCTGTCCCATCTCAGGGGGACATCCATGTAAGATATTTTCTCACTGTTGAATTCATACATAAATTTCAAAAAGTTACTTGTGCTGTTAATGTAAGTTAAAAATGCCTCAATTCCTTCGACCCCACCCTTCCATAAAATAAAGATATCATCCAGGTAACGGGTATAAATCTAAAGTCTGTCTTTTTACTCTGAAAAATTTAAAATGTATTGGTACTCCCACTGAACCATCAATATATTAGCAAATGTTCCTCCACAAGGGGAACCCATAGCTACCCCAGTTTTCTGAAGGTAAAAATCACCATTAAAAAACAGAAAATTGTTGATCAACAGCAGCTGTAACAGATCGTCATATACGTTGATGTCATGCTGTGGGACCCCTTTTCTGTGTAAATAACCAACCACCATACTAATTCCTTCATCCTGGGAATGACAGTCTATAAATCCCTTACGTCAGTTGTTAAAAATGCCTCATCATCGTCAAATTGGGTTCCCTCTGTGGTGGCTAAAAAGGGCCATGAGTCTTTACAAATGTCTTTTTCACTGAAGAGATGCACTTTTAGATTTTGTCAATAAATTTTGCACTGGGGTAAGTGATGGAATTGTGTCCATCAACTGTAGGGTACATTGGGGGGTCTGATACACTCTTGTTTATCTTTGGGATACCAAATAACATGAGGATTGTATGGGAGGGCATATATAAATAGTTAAAAAGATTTGCATCAATTCTCCTTTCAAGTAACAAATAATTGAGTGCCTTTGAGATGTTTTGATAGCTAAAATTTAGTTCATTTTTTGAAACCCCTTGATAAGTATCAGTATCTAAAATTCTTTCCATCCTTTCTTTGTACTGATGGATATCCATCACCACGAATTCCCCACTCTTGTCGGGTTTCATGTTACAATCCCTTTTCTGTTTAAGAAATCTTAGGTTGCTTATATCTTCCTCATTTATATTACTCTTACCATTGTGTTGTTCCATAAAAGCATTCCTTATATCAAGTTTGCAAACTTTCTCATATAACCCTAAAATAGGGTGTAAGGGTGTGTTAACGGTACTAGGTATGTAAAAGTTATCAGGCCTTTCATTGTTCTCCCCCAGCATAATTCTAAAATTCAGTTTCCTTAGGTAGAGTTTCAAGTCCATTAAAATGTTTGCTAAGTTAACCCTCCTCACAGGTACAAAAGTTAAACCCTACTAAGAAAGTCAACAATACCTGTATCAATTGTAGAATAAAAGAAATCGTAAACAAAAAAAAATCATTGCAAGAATTTTTAACAATGACAGGACTGTTATTAAATGCATCTTGGTTTAAATTATTCCGTGTAGTACCCAAACTTACATTTTCTTGGTCAGAAATCTCTCTTAAATTACTATACCAAATATCAAGTCCAAATTGCATATTCAGCTCCCCCCAACCCGGCCCCTCCCCATTGTTCACTAGCACAGTGAGCCTGGTTCGATGATGTCCATTTCTGCATGCTGTGGCCTTTTTGAAAAACCTGTTCACTGACAGAAGTTGTAATCGTATGATTTTGTTGGTTTTGCTGTTGTCTCTAGATGATCCTTTTGGATCTGCTAACTGGAATACTGTCATTGTTAGTGTTACAATAATTGTTATTCCTTTTTACATTCTTATTTTGATTAAGTGTTTGACCGTTCGTCTTCGGTTAGTTGAACCATTATCCTGATTATTGTTTCCAAATGCATGACTTGCAAAAAGTCCCCTCCCCCAAGTTTGACCACATGGGGGTGGGGGTAAACAGTCCCATTAGTGTAGTCCAGCCTATCCCTTTCTAGTTTCTAGTTTTCTTTTCGTGTAAAATATGCAATTGGTTGTCAGTACTAGAAAAACTTCTTTGGTATTGAGGAACTGAGGCATTTATAACATACATTAATATTAGTAACTTTTTGAAATTTATGTATGAATTCAGTTGTGAGAAAATTTCTTACCTGGATGTCCATCTCAGAAAGGACAGGAATAAACACTGATTTATTCTTACGATTTTTAGAAAACCCACTTACTCAAACTCCTTTCTCCATTTTGACAGCTACCACCCCTTCCATCGGAAAAAAAAAATGTGTTGTAAAAAAAAATTGGTTAGAGCTGCTAGAATGTTCACCATTGATGAGGACTTCCACAATGAATGTGAACTTTTACCGAGTATGTTCTGTAAGAGAGGTTACCCCAAAAGATGGCTGGAAGAGCTTACGTTGGAGGATATGAAAAAAAAAAATAGTGGATGGTATAAACCTATCTTAGGAGGGTCAACAAATTTTGGAATACAAAATATAGGGGCTGAAGTGGAAGGGATGTAATTGTTGATTTGATCAGACCTCATTACTCCATGAATTTCATAACTACCTTTTATATGGACCACAGAACACTTAAATGGGTTATTGAAAAAACTGGGTGATTATTTGTGAAAATTCCACTTTGAGAGAGAAGTTAGGACACAAACCCAGTTTTACATTTAGAAGAGATAGGAACCTGAAGGGAAGTTTTGGAACACACATCTAAAAAAAAACATGCACCAGGTATGTTGTATGAAGAAATGTGGGCTCTGTTCCCAATGTAAATTTATTCTAATGTGTGACAGGTCTCTTATTAAAGGAAGTGAATTCAAAGTTAGGTCAAATTTTGACTGTAATTCTCCAAGTAAAAATAAAAAACGAAGCTCACGGTTTCAGCAGAACTGTTTAATTGCTGTAAGTGCTTTAGTTCATCCACATTCAATGAACTTCTTCAGACAATACTCATCAATAATCACATGCTACATTTTCCATTAACTATTAAAAGGCCATACTTATTAAAATTCATATGTATCTAAAAATATTATAATGCACCTCTTTTAAAATTTAAAGCATTGACTAGGTAATGAAACAGAGGTGGGGCAAATGGTACAATAATACCTCTGGCCCCTTTTGATATGAGTTCTCACTTTAAGCCCCGCTTTTTAAATTTTAAATGCACAACACACTAACAGATAAAGCCATTTATGTGAACTTTATATTTAACATACACTTTTTTCGTCCCATTTAAGCTTCTTCAGGGAAATAATGTATGACATACATTTTATATACTTTTTAAATGCATGACCCTATTGCCCTTTACTATTGGTTTTAATATTATTTCCACCTCATTGCATGTATTGATGGTTGAGTTACTTTTAGGTACTAGGTTTTATGGAGTAATTTTTATACACATGAATTTAAGATAGTCATGTTTTACATGGTTAGAGGATTACAAGTTTCTCATTTTAATCTGATTTTTATTTTTTATTTAAGACTTTGTGTGTGTGTATATGTATGTATGTATATATATATATATATATATATATATATATATATATATACACACACACACACATGCACACACAAACAAACAAACAAACACACACACACAGGTCTACTTCATATGAATTTCAGGACCGTGACCATAATACCGAGTTTTCACAATACTGAAAACTCATTTGTTTAGTGTAGTGTGTTTAGTGTAGTTTTTTTTTTGTGCCTGATGAAACATTTTATGTGAAAGTGTAATACTTGTTGTGATAAAAGTTTTATAATTTAATTTTGACCACCACTGTCTCCCGATAACTTTGTATTGCTTATTTTATGTGTTGGTACAGCTGGGCTTGTCGCTTAGCGTTATATGTTTTGAGGTACAGTTGACAGCATATATGCTAGAAAACATGAGTGTTTCATATAATGTTATCCCTTCAATTAGTAATGTTGAACAAAGACCTATTATGCATATCAAAGATTTAGTGGAATTACAACAAAATTTGCTACTGCAAGAACTTGTGGAAGCTACAACAGATGATAATGTAGCTAACAACATTAAGGAAACTTTTATACAATATAAAGGTAAATTTGAAATTTTCAAATGTAAATTGCAACTGTTTAAATGCTGTTTGCAATGGTAGCATCTTAATTTTTATATTTATTTGCAGTCTAAAATTGTCCCGAGATGACTATGAATACTAAAGATGCCAAGATATTGTAACAAATTCCCTGATTTATTGAAACACTTTCAAGCTATTAACTTGAATTGTTCAATGATATATATGCAGTCTGTGAACTTGAACTCTGAGCCAATCAAAAATGAGCTGAAAACTGAGGTTACAGAACTTTATGATGAGTTAACAGCTAGCATAGAATCTAACGCACGTTCAGCACTATGTGAGGTGACAAGCTAACAGCCTTTCAAAATAGGCTGATTGAAACAAAGAAACGAAAATTAAGAAGAGACTTTAATGAATTTAAAATGGGCACCATGTTTGGGCCAGCAGCCGCTACAAGAAGAATGAGCGGTTGTTGACTCTAATATTGTTACAGTTCTAGACCCTTTGGATTTTCCACTACTACAACAGGAACCACTTCCATTACTTCCACAACATGAATGGGCAAAGAGTTATCAAGGAACTGCAAAAGGGAAGAAGGTAAACTAAGGTTCAGTAGCAAGAAGTCAATCCAGAAAATGAATAGACAAAATGTAAATACAATTTTTTATTAATTTGTCATGCTATGACTTGACACAAGATGAACATTTTATTTTAAATAAAGGACTTGCATTCATACCAGCAGAAAATCTAGACATCTCCCAGACACTGTTAGAATTTAAACTGTTTATCAGGATTTAAATTTGAGATTGCATTTTGGTAACCAAAATGAAACATCTGTTTAGTCACTTAAGAGAACAATTTTACCTTTATACCATTAAGCAATCCGGTAATTTGGGTGTTTAAAACAGCAGTAGAGAATGAGATCTATGACTTGCATAAAATAAAACAGAATAATGCATTTCACAACTTAACAAAAGAGCAGACCGAAGCTTTTAAATCACTAATAAATAATGATATATTTAATAGAAATGTAGATAAAGGAGGTGCTTGTCCTAGATGATGATTACTATAGTCAAACTATACTTGAAATGTTGGAAACAGATGAATACGCACACATTTTGAGAAGAGATGTTATGAATATCATGAAAGACGTTAATACTGCTGTTTACAGTATGCACTTGAATGGAGAAATGTCTTTGGAAATATTCACCATCGCCCAAAATACCAGTTATATATGATGTACCAAAATGCATAAATCTATAAGTAATCCAACTGTCTGACCTATTATGTCGGCAAGGGGGTGGATAACTGAACATATTTCTCAGTATTTAGAAAGCCAATTAAAGGCAGTTTTACAAACAGATATTATAATTAAGGATACATCTGACTTTTACAACAACTTTTAAGGGGTCATATGATGTACGTATAACTGATTGCTATTTTGTAACATTAGATGTTGATTCATCCCAAATCAAGAGGGAATTGAATGTGTAAGAAGACATATGTCATTGTTAACAACTGTAAGTAATGCTAATATAAATGTAATATGCAAATTCCCAAATATTGTACTGATGAACATTTTCATGTTTCAAGATAAATACTATAAACAAATGAAAGGTGTAGCCATGGGTA
>NC_056751.1:711152216-711162216 GCF_019279795.1 Protopterus annectens | reverse complement strand
GTGACTAACAGCGACTTTGACCAGGGACCCAGACGTAGTAACAGGATCAAAGCTTATAATAATAATAACAATAAGTTTTAACAATAAGGAAGGTAGTCATTTTTTAGGGGCACGCAAAAAACAAGGTCCAGTGAAGAAGAACAGGAACAAGAACTATTAGTTAACACTAGCCTTATACATGATTCTACAAGTAATGTTGAGAATAACAACCTTACTGTTATTTACAGCAAAAAGGGTGATTTTAAGATTTACAATTTTACAGAGTTTTCACTTGATAGTGATTTGGTCGAACTACTAGCATTTGGGAACAGTTTTGTTCCGAGTAGACAGGTCAATTTAGCGAAAACTATTATTGACCTAAAGTGCTTCGTACGTAAATTGAACCTCAAGATTTTGTTTTGTGATGAGACTAGTACATCAAATGTTCAGCTAAGGTTACCTACTACCTTTAACCCACCCCTTCATGCGGCTCTTCATTTATTTGAAAATGTATGCGAAGCCGATTTCAGATATCAGGTCGCACAAATTCCAACAAAAAGTGACTATAGTAAGCTGAATATTACAAAAGAACAATTAACAGCTTTGGATAACCTTAGTCGGTTACCGATCAGATTGATCAAACCAGACAAGGGAGGAGGTCTGGTTATACTTGATAATTTCAGCTACCAAGAAAAGATGCATACTGTTTTGAATACACCTGCCTATTGCACAGCATCTCTTAATGAGATCAATGGGGCATACCGTAGAATAAGGGGTTACTTTCGAGACCTTTACCTAGCTGGTAAAATTGATGTCGATATTTATAACTTTATAGACATCCCTTTTCCCAAATTGCTGGTTATGTTCGGCATTCCAAAGATCCACAAGGACATCTCTAATCCACCAATGAGAGCCCTAGTGGATGGTAGAAACTCCATGACTCACCCCTGTTCCAGGTTCATTGACAGTATCTTGACAAAATATCTTAAATCTATTACAGGTTTATGTAAGGATTCTTGGTCCTTTTTGGAGAGTATCAACGACATCCCTTTTGATGATAAATACAATTTCCTCACAGTGGATGTCGTTGATTTGTATACCTCCATACCTCATCAAGAAGCAGTGGAATGGATAGGGTTACTTCTAAGTGAGTTTAATGCCCCGAAAAGCGAGATTGACCTGGTCACTGAACTAATAGACATTGTTCTTACAACCAGTTTCTTTTCCTTCGGTGATGATTATTATCTTCAAAAAAAAGGGGTAGCGATGGGCTCCCCTTGTTGTGCGAGTGTTGCAAACTTTTTTGTCGCATTTTGGGAGATTAATCACCTTAGGAATAAACTTGACCTTATGAAATATGTCAAGTTATATACCAGATTTCTTGATGACATTTTTATTTTGTTCCAAGGGAACAGTGACGACGCTGATCAATTTGTTCAGGCACTTAATGAAAGTACTGAATTCCTGAAATTTACTTCTAAATTTTCTACCACCCATATCGACTACCTTGATGTGAAATTAACTAAGGATGTTAGTAACCACAGGTTCCTCTCTGCTATTTATAGGAAACCCACTTATTGCAATTCCCTCCTTCACTTTTCAAGTTTTCATCCCTTTAAACAGAAACAATCTATCGTTAAAGGTCAGTTAGTGAGGGCAGGGAGGATGTGCAGTAGTTTGGTTGACTTTCAGGCCGAATGTCACCTTCTGAAGGAAATGTTTCTTAACCGAGGGTATCCTATTTCATTGATTGAAGAACTAATTGATGAAGTTGATATGAAATGAAGTGTTGGTTTTTATAAACCCATTTTGAATCAAACTGGGATTTATATAAAGCCTACTATTGATAATAAGCATTGTTTCCCTGTCGGACAGTTAGGTAGTTCGGACACTGACTCAACAGACACTGCTATTAAATCACAGTTTGCTTTGAGTTTTGTCACCACCTTTAATGTCAATTCTCAAGCGATATGGTCAATTATACGAAAGAATTGGCATTTTATCTCTGAGAATGCCTTTTTGAGTGAAAAAATAGGGCCACCACGTGTCGTATATAAAAGGGCACACAACTTTTATTACAAAGGAATTTACCTCATACACAATTCAGCAGACATAAAGGCATGTCCACTTGTGGCTGTTGTAACTGGTGTAATGTAGTTAGATCTGGTAATTCTTTTATTGTTAGGGACAAAAAATATTATATTCATTGCAAGTTAAATTGTGAGTCCAAATCCATTATTTACATAGCGCTGTGCAATTGTTGTTCAGCCTTCTACATAGGGAAGACGGACCGTAAGGCCCGGGAGAGGTTTTACCAACATTTCTATGCCATTAAAAAGAACCTTAATGACAACACATTAGCTAAACACATTAGCAACAATCCTGGACATAGCTTTGTATTTATGGGGATAGATCAAGTCCCTATTAGTATGAGGGGGCCCTTTCTCTTTGATGTTAGAAAACCGAAAACTTGAATGGCAGTTAAAGTTAGATGCCTTTAGGTCCCCTGGTCTAAATGAAAACTGCAATATTTCAGCAGTTTTAAAGCTTAGGAGCTATTTTAGATAGATACTATTGCACCTTTACGTGCAATTTTTTAGCATTTTACATTTTATGGTTTATATACACTTTTATTATTATTTTTTTATATATATATATTTTCATTTAAGTACTAATATTTGTAAATATTACTGGTGTCATTTGACTGGTTATTTATTAGCATTCTTGAAGTTTTAATATCCAGTTAGTGTTTGGCATTTCACATTTATAATGTGTATATGACTTTAGAATATTTTGTGAACACACCTTTTTGCTTTTACACTAGGAAATGACACTTGTTGCAATATTTCCTGTGTATATAAAATTGGTGCACCTACTGCTTGCATTTGTAACTCTGATGAAGCTGCTTATGTATCAGTGGCGAAAACGCTGTTATTTTTAAGAATATACTAGTGTCCTCTCCTGCTCAGCTGGTGAACCTGGGAATACTGAGGCAATGTTACAATTGCCTCATGTACACAGACAACCCTCTCCTCCTCCCACAAAACACAAATACATGCGAGAGATGCAACTATACGGCCAAACTGGAGGCTGAGCTTCCTTCAACATAGGACTGGGGACCAGTCAGGAGGAGAAGGTTACCACACACACTATAGACCCAGTCTCACATAGTACCATCACAACCTCAAATCATACACATAAACACACAAAGACATACTCGCAGGCTCTGATCAAAATCTACCAAAACAGCAGAGGCCACCAAAGCAGACACCCAAACAACCACCACCTCAGAACACAACACCTGCAACACATAGACCTCACAGTCAGAGTGTCAAACAGTCACAGCCCTTAAGGCCGCCAAACACAATGCTGCCAGACACACTAGTCATTGGTGACTCCATAGTCAGACACACTGACGCCCCGCTCACCAGACTGAGTAAGGAGAAGGTCACAGAAGCTGCTCCCTGTTGGGCGGCTAGAATCCGCCACATAATGCAAGCACTCAGGTCTCTCAACAGCAGGTACAAATACGACTCAGTCATTGCCCACGCTGGTGTAAACGACCTGAGACGTAATTCTCCTTGGACTATGCGAAAGAGAGATTGAGGAGCTCTCTGATTATGTAGCCCAGGCAGGTATGACCCTGACCTTGAGCAGTATCCTACCTTCACCAAGAATGATGCCACAATACAGAGATAAGATGATCAGCTTTAACAATTGGCTTAAACACTGGTGTCATTCAAGGGGATCCAGTGTTCGTCTGCCTGATGACATGCTGGACAAGCCACGCTGCTTCGCAAGTGATCTGCTTGCACCTGTCACCCTGGGATTCCAGATATTGGCAAAGGCTCTTGCCACCCCCATAGTGCCTTTTTAGGCAAGGCTCAAATTCTAAACCTACCACCCTAGAACACAAAAAGGAAAAAACTAAGGGTAATGCTGCTCAACGCCAGAAGTCTAAATCTCAAAAATGCACGCACTCGGAGGCCCTTCTCAGTATGGAGAACATCGATGTCTGTGCTGTGACAGAAACCTGGTTCAAGGCTCCTGAGAGCACCCCAGCACTATCAGGTTTTACCTCATATCATGCGTTCCGCCCCAAAATCTGGACAATACCAAGAAGGAGGGGGGTATCCATATTCATCAAGGACACCCACACCTCAAGACTGGTGGCAACTGCATCGGCGGACCATCCAGGTGCAATTAACCATAGAGCAAGACTGCTCTGCAAATTGTAGCATGTTACAGGCCACCCTCACAAACTCAGGAACCTCATGGCCTTCCTGAAAACACTAGAGGGGATAAATGTATCACCAAACACCATCATACTAGGTGACTTCAATTACCCTAATATAGACTGGGAACACTTCTCAAGCCCAAACACCGTGAGCCCAAAAGTTCCTGGAATTCATAAACTCAAATGCCATGGAACAACTAGTCACCATCCCACAAGAGGAGATACAGGAGGAGAAATACTTGATCTCATCATCACGAACATGGGAGCACAATGTTCAACACCGGAGTATACCCTCACTGGTGAGATCAGATCACAAACTAATCTCGCTGGAGGTCCTCATCCCACCCCCACCTGAAATAAAAGACCACAGTAAAGAACTTCTCAAAGCCAGACTTCACACTTCTAAAGACTAGTGTGGTCTCCTTTAAGGCCCCGAGTCGGCGAAAACAGTACTCAAGTCGCTGAATCACTTACAAATGCCTTCTACCAGCACCTGCAGGACTGCATGGATAAGGCAATCCCAAGCAAAACAAAGACTCTTTTGTACCAAAGGCAAGCGTCCAGTCTGGTGGACCCCAGCCATAAACAAACTCTACAACAAAAGGAGGAAGTTACTACAAGATAGAGCAAAATCCTTAAAAGGTAAGACACCCTTGATCACTATAAGTAAAAAACTAAGAGCTCTCATAAAATCATCCAAAGCAAATTTTGAGAGAAAAATAGCTAAAGACTCAAAAGACAATCATAAGGCCTTCTTTAGCTGATAGAAACCTGGGAGGAAACTCCCAGATATGCTCAGAACTCGCTCAAAATGATGTGAAGATTACTGATCCTACAGACATTGCCAACATACTGGCTGACAGGTTCAGTGCAAACTTCCCCTCCCCAAAAGGAGAGATATCTATACCAACGATTGCAGCCCCCAAACATCTCCAACGCCCAAGTGAGAACTGCTCTCCAAAGCAAAAACACAGCATCCATGGGACCTGATGGTGTCCCCGGCTGTGTGCTCCACTAACTCAATGAGGAATTAAACCCACAGCTAGGACAGCTGTTTAATCAAAGTCTTACCTCTGGATATGTACCGAGGAGTGGCACTGCAACTGTGGTCCCACTTCACAAAGGCGGTGCCTCCACCGACCCTGAAATTACCGGCTCATTAGCTTGACAAGCCTTATCTGCAAAGCCATGGAGAGAATCATAATGGACCTCATAAATAAAGACATAGGGAATTTGCAGACTTTGGATCCAACCCAGTTTGGCTTTGTCAAAGGCAGATCATGCCTTTTAAACTTGGTTGACTTTTTCGAAACAGTCACCAAAGCCATTGATGAGGGAAAGGCAGTCCATACAGCCTACCTCGATCTGGCGGCTCGATACAATACCCCACTGGTATCATTGAAAAACTCATCAGCTTAAATGTTAACCCATACATCACAAGATGGGTTGCAAACTGGCTGAATGACAGAACCCACAGGGTCAGAGTTGCTGGCGCCATGTCAGACTCAAAGCCTGTCACAAGTGGTGTCCCACAGGGCTCAGTCCTGGGCCCACTCTTGTTTGGCATCTACTTTTCGTACAAGCAAACACAGGAGGGTTATGGCTGACAAAGTTTGCAGATGACTGCAAACTGGGCGCCATAGTAGAAAACACATCTGACACAGATATCCTTCAGAAGGGTCTCACAGAAATGGATAACTGGTGCCAGAGCCATGGCCTAAAGTTAAATGCCAAAAAAATGCATAGTCATACCCTTCGGGAAAAACAAGGTTACCCCTAGCTACCAAATAGGTGGCAATCCACTGAGCACAGAACAAGTTATCCGGGACCTGGGGACCTAGGTTGATAGTAGTCTGTCATTCGACACCCATGTAGCTAAAGTGGTTAGGAAGACCTTCTACATTGCCCACCTTATCATGAAGGGATTCTCATCTAGATCAAGGGAGGTCATAGTCTCCCTTTACTCATCACTCATCAGACCAATGATTGAGTACAATGCCCCATTCGGAATGTATCTGAACCGACACTTGCAGCAGCTGGAGAGGCCACAAAAGTTCCTCACCAAAAGGATAAAGGGTCTCAAAATCTGTCCTATGCTGCCCGACTGAAAGAACTCCAGCTCTATTCAGTCGCCATCGCTGCTCAGAGGTGACCTTTGCCTAACATACAAGGCCATGTCAAACCCAGATTTGATGAATATGCTTCACCTCAAAAAATCTAGATCCATCAGAGCCACAAGGGCGGGAGACTTAAACCTCGACACGGCTATTAATAAGACGTGCCGGAGGGATAGATTCATCACCCAAAGACTCCCTATGCTGTGGAACAAAATCCCGGTATATTTGAGGCAGAGCACCTCGCTGGCCTTGTTCAAGAGAAATCTTGACCAATGGATGGGAGATCGCAGATATACCCCAGGGATTATTTCAGTGTCACTGCTTGACAGAGGCACAGCAGAATGATAGGCATAGTTTTTATTCAAACTAAAGGGGTGGCGAAAGCCACATAACTATGGGCTAGGCTTATAAATGCCCTTGGGCAGATAGCCTAGTATGAACCTATGAACCTATGAATATATATTGCTGGCTGTATATATATACCTGTGTTTTTATATATATATATATATATATATATATATATATATATATATATATGTATATATATATATATATATATAGAGGCACAGCAAAATAATGGGTATAGTTCCCCATATATAAAGGGTGGCGTGATATATATATATATATATATATATATGTAAATATTAGATATAGTATATATGAACATATATATATATATATTGCTGCTGTAGGATTCAAGGTTACCTGTGTTTTTTGAATATATATGTATATACATATATATGTATGTATATAGATATATATATATATATATATATATGTATATACATATATATATATATATATATATATATATATATATATATATATATATATATATATATATATATATATATATATACATATATATATATATATATATATATATATATATATATATATATATATATATATATATATATATATATATATATATATATATATATATATATATATATATATATATATATATATATATATATATATATATATATATATATATATATATATATATATATATATATATATATATATATATATATATATATATATATATATATATATATATATATATATATATATATATATATATATATATATATATATATATATATATATATATATATATATATATATATATATATATATATATACATATATATATATATATACATACATATATATATACATATATATATATATATATATATATATAGGTTCATAGGTTCATACTAGGCTATCTGCCCAAGGGCATTTATAAGCCTAGCCTATAGTTATGTGGCTTTCGCCACCCTTTAGTTTGAATAAAACTATGCCTATCATTTTGCTGTGCCTCTGTCAAGCAGTGACGCTGAAGTAATCCCTGGGTATATCTGCAATCTCCCATCCATTGGTCAAGATTCCTCTTGAACAAGACCAGAGAGGTGCTCTGCCTCACATGTACCGGGATTTTGTTCCACAGCATAGGGAGTCTCTGGGTGATGAATCTGTCCCTCCAGCACGCTGTATTTATAACCGTGTCAAGGTTTAAGTCTCCGCCTTGTGGTTCTGAGGGATCTAGATTTTTGAGGTGAAGCATATTCATCAAATCTGGGTTTGACATGGCCTTATATGTCAGGCACAGGTCACCTCTGAGCAAGCGGTATGAGACTGAATAGAGCTGGAGTTCTTTCAGTCGGGCAGCATAAGACATATTTTTGAGACCCTTTATCCTTTGGTGAGGAACTTTGGGGCCTTTCAAGCTGCAGCAGGTGTCTGGTCAGATACATTCGAACGGGCATTGTACTCAATCATAGGTCTAATAAGTGATGAGTACAGGGGACGATGACCTCCTTGATCTAGATGTGAATCCTTCATGATCAGGTGGGTGATATAGAAGGTTTTCCTAACTACTTTAGCAACATGAGTGTCAAACGAAAGGCTACTGTCAACCTGGGTCCCCAGATCTCTGATGACTTTTTCTGTGCTCAGTGGATTGCCACCTATATGGTAGCTAGGTAGCCTTGTTTTTCCCAAAGGGTATGACTATGCATTTTTGGCGCTTAACTTCAGGCCATGGCTCTGGCACCAGTTATCCATTTCTGTGAGGCCCTTCTGGAGGATATCTGTGTCAGATGTGTTTTCACTATGGCTTCAGTTTGCAGTCATCTGCAAACTTTGTCAGCCATAACCCTCCTGTGTTTGCTTGTACTTCAGAAAAGTAGATGCCGAACAAGAGTGGACCCAGGACTGAGGCCCTGTGGGACACCACTTGTGACAGGCTTTGAGTCTGACATGGCTCCAGCAACTCTGACCCTGTGGGTTCTGTCACTTAGCCAGTTTGCAACCCATCTTGTGATGTATGGGTTTACATTCAAGCTGATGAGTTTTTCGATGATACCTGAGTGGGTATTGTGTCAAGGCCTTTGCCAGGTCGAGGTAGGCTGTATGGACTGCCTTTCCTCATCAATGGCCTTGGTGACTGTCTCAAAAGTCAACCAAGTTTAAGAGGCAGGATCTGCCTTTGACAAAGCCAAACTGAGTTGGATCCAAAGTCTGCAAGTTCCCTATGTCTTTATTTATGAGTTCCATTATGATCCTCTCCATGGCTTTGCAGATAAGGCTTGTCAAGCTAATGGGGCGGTAATTTCCAGGGTCTGTGGAGGCACCGCCTCTTATGAAGTGGGACCACAGTCGCCGCGGCGCCACTCCTTGGGTACGTGATCCTGAGGTGAGGCTAAGATTAAACAGCTGTCCTAACTGTGGGTTTAATTCCTCATTGAGTTCATGAAGCACACAGCCGGGACACCATCCGTCCCATGGATGCTGTGTTTTTGCCTTAGTGAGGGCAGTTCTCACCTGGGCGTTGGAGATGTTTGGGGGCTACAATCCTCTGAATAGATATCTCCTTTTGGGGAGGGGAGAAGTTTGCACTGAACCTGTCAGCCAGTATGTTGGCAATGTGTAGGTTCAGTAATTTTCACATCATTTTGAACTAATTCTGAGCATATCTGGGAGTTTCCTCCTAGGTTTCTAACATAGCTAAAGAAGGCCTTATGATTCTCTTTAGAGTCCTTGCCATTTTTCTCTCAAAATTTGCCTTGGATGATTTTATGAGAGCTCTTAGTTTTTTACTTATAATGATCAAAGGTGTCTTACCTTTCAAGGATTTTGCTCTATCTTGTAGTAGCTTCCTCCTTTTGTTGTAGAGCTTGTTTATGGCTGGGGTCCACCAGACTGGACGCTTGCCCTTGGTACAGAGAGTCTTAGTTTTGTTTGGGATTGCCTGATCCATGCAGTCCTGTAGGTGCTGGTAGAAGGCATTTGTAAGTGATTCAGCGGTTTGAGTAATGTTTACCACTGGCTCAGGGCCTTAAAGGAGACCACACTAGTTTTTAGAAGTGTGAAATCGGCTTTGAGAAGTTTTTCACTGTGGTCTTTTGTTTCAGGTGGGGCGGGATGAGGACCTCCAGCTTAGATTAGTTTATGATCTGATCTCACCAGTGAGGGGTATACTTCGTGTTGAACATTTTGATCCCATGTTCGTGATGATGAGATCAAGTATGTTTTCTCCTCTTGTGGGGATGGTGACTACTTGTTCCATGGCATTTCAGTTTATGAACCCAGGAATCTTTGGGTTAGAGTGTTCGGCTTGAGTAGTGTTCCCAGTCTATATTAGGGTAGTTAAAGT